>NW_019384814.1:111685-114831 GCF_000671375.1 Centruroides sculpturatus
ACCCTTGCCCGTCATTTCCGACAGGTGTTGAAGAAGAGAGAGAAACAGACCACCTTGGACATGTTTTTCAAGAAGACAGCTGCCAAATAACAAAAGATGGAACAAGAGGAGTTGACCCTGCAAGCTCCGGTAGCCTCTCCTGAATCTGACTCCGATTAAAAAACAATAAAAAGAGACCTGCTGCAATGTGTAAAAAGTGTATCTGTATGAATGTGTGAAGAAAGTGTTCCTCCATCTCCTCCTCACAACATCTGACTACCCACATTATTGGTGACTGCTCCATTTTCATTTTTTTCTTATGGTACAGTACGGTTATTTTATGCTGTGGAACGAATTATATGTTTTAACATGTATTTCTATGGGAAAATGCATTTCGTATAACAGACTTTTCACTTAACAGATGTGTACCTGGAACGGATTAAGTACGTTATATGAGGCACCACTGTATCTCATATTAATTTTATATTGCAAAATTTAGAGAATGATGAAAAATAAAATATTTTTGACTTTTGTTGTTTACATAATTAAAAATTTTACAAAGAATATTTTTATATATAAATCAGAAAAAACTACTTAATTTTAAAACTTATCAAAATTAACTATATTTTATAAATGTTAAATTTTCAGAATAATTTTATTTAACATTTCTAACTCTAATGTTGTTTATTCTTAATGTGTATAAGTAATTATTCATTATATTGGTTTACGTGTTTATTGTGTTTATTAGTATAATAAAACTATTAATATAAATAAATAAGAAATATATTAAAGATATTTTATTATTATAATCATTGGCAACAATACAATACAAATAATGCTGCAATGTCATTATTTCAATTTTCAACTGTGTTACTTTTTCATATTTACACTGTGTATATACAAAATTATCTATATATGATATATCAGTGGCACACTTGGAATTTAATCTCGGGGAGCAGAGTTAAACGGATAAAAAAATTTTAATGCAAATTCAATAAAATTCCCACCTCACGTGACCACTAATTCATACGTAGTATAGAAACAGAATATATGACAGTATAAATAAAAGATGAATTTTAATTAGGAAAAGGTTTTCGGAAAATTTTCTAGTGTTTGTTTTACTTTTTCTTTGGAGGGTGCAAGGGCCCTCCGCATCCCTCTGGGTGCTCCACTGCGATATATAAAGTCGACAGTTTAAGACACATTTACTTGACTCAACCAATCTCTTATAAATTCTAATCCTTCACCCAAAACACAACTCGTTTCGACGACATCAATTCTCTGTTTAGCATATTTACTTATATCATCTAACCTAAGTAATCCTTTCATTTCATTCATTGTCAGTGTGTTCATAGCATCAGTTTTATTCAACACAATTAACACATTCATATTTTCTAGCTCTAACTTGGATAATATTTCCAACAGCAAAATGCAAGCACAACTAACTTGTTGCAAGTTGCTAATATCAATCACATACAACAAATGTTGACAAGAATTCAAATGGTTATCCCATATTGGTGCCATTTCGCCTCCTAATTCGTGAACTGTCACTGAATTATTATTGTTTGTTTTAACGTTTATAATGTTAGTCCCAACTGTGGGAATCGTTGAAGGAAGCTCTTCTACATCACTGTATATATCCTCTTGCAAAGTTTTTAATAAAACAGTCTTACCTGATCCGGATGGTCCGAGACATAAAATCATGTTAAATAAATAATAAGTTTGGGATTTTCTTAAACAAACATTCACCACTATACACAAATGACAGCAGACGACTAAAATGTACTGTAACACTATTCGAAGGTTTAGTGTTGCCAGGAGGAAATTTACGAAGTCGAAATTATGAGAAAATTCAAATAATTCTCTACTGTATTTGTTTTGTAATTATAAATAACAAGCATGCAGATGGAGAAAATATTCCGCTTGATAGGAAACATTTAGTCGTCAATCGACTTTTTTGTAATATTTCCTAATAAAATTTAGTTGACGGCAATCGGCTTCATATCTAAAAGCGAAACTAAATTTGAGAACTTTGTTATGTAACATATTTACAAATAATGCTTCAAATTTAGTATGTTATTAGCATTACAATCAGTAGCGGAGCTTCACATTTTAAGCACCCAAGAAAACGCGGCAATAAAGTCCTTCCTGCGAACTGGTCTCTTCGGGTCCTTTCTGAATACTGATATACTTTGTTCGGCGGCCGGATGGCCGAGCGGTCAAGGTGGCAGCCTACCGCTCTGGGGGACCCGGGCTCGAATCCGAATGGTCGAAAAATCCCCAGGGATTTTTCGGGGGTGGTCCGTTCGGATATGTCAGGCCCCATCCTCACCACCCGGCAGCCCCATTGTGGGCCTGGCCGAACCCATAATGGGCTTGCAAAAAGAGGCCCTCTTAATGCCCACAGGGCGGAAAGAGTTAAAATATATATATATATATATACTTTGTTCCTCAGCCTTTTGTCTCACTTCTTGATGAAATAAGCAAAGTTTAGGGTGAGAATTAAGGAGCACCGATACGATGTCGCAAAAAACAAGTGTACAACAGCATTATCCAAAATGGCGCAAGCAGATGGTTCGGTTGTTAAATGGGAGGATGCCAAAATTCTTACAAAAGTACGCTCGCCAACGTTGTCATCCATAACTGAGAAATGCGAAATTTACAGAGCGAGTTTGGCTGACAGATGTTTAAATTATAAAGATGCGACGGTATTACCGTCATCCTGGAAATACATAATAAGAAGTAACACGCGTAATAATGCGTCTGCCGTGACTCAATAGATATCTGGGTTGATGTATAAGGAATTGTTCCTTAGTGTTTGCGGCCAATCACCGTATTTTATTTTTCATTTTTTTGTGTTATTTTGGTTTTTTGTTATTTGTTGTTTTAGTTTGGTTATGCATATTCTATTGGTTTAATTTAAACGTATGTTCTAATTTGGTTTAATTTTGAACGTGTTGGATTTTGTATTAGAGTCGAACAACGGTAACCTGAAGATGGCCCATAAATTGGGCCGAAAACGTTAGTTTTGTGTAATAAATATATGTTTCTCAGCAATAAGGTGTGTTGGATGTATCTGGTATATTACTTACGTATTTGTTATTTGCACAAGAAGTCAGAACAAATCCGTTACCTGCTGTTACATGGAAATGTTAGTTTCTTAACTG
>NW_019384814.1:116189-116853 GCF_000671375.1 Centruroides sculpturatus
TAGTCAGGTCGAGTGGCGGAGGATGAGAGGGTTCGTCGGTAAGGCGTCGGCGATATCCGAATAAAAGACACCATTAACAGATCAGTTCGTAATCACGTAATTACGTAATCAGGTTGTAATTTGTAAAGAAAAGTTACTTTTCATAGATGAGATTTCTTCTCAAGAAATATCGCTGAGTAAAGCAGCTACAGCTAAATCGAAAGTAGAGGGTAAGGCTATACAATAGACTCTTCTATAACACTGTAGATATTTCCGTGTTATATGAATTCCACGTTGTACGAGTCACTTAGATTTTACAAATACGCGAGCCGTTCACAGCCCGACACACGTATTTGTAAAATCTAAGTGATCCCTACAGTGTTATAGGAGTCTACTGTACACGCTGTCATTGCAAAAAGAAGTGTTCCACGAATAAATGCAGTTGTAAAAGCGAGGGACTCAAAGTGCCATAACAGTTTAAGTTATTGCAATAAATAAGATTGTACAACGTCAATCACATAATTTATGTGTAAGTTTATTATTGTATTATATTCTTTAATGATTTAGAACGTACTGTTCGTTTTAGGTTCAACAGTTTATTTACATGTGCCGTTACTTAAGCTTTCTCCTATTTTGACATATTAACGTAATAAAAATATTTTTATTGAGCATTCACCATCAGTGC
>NW_019384814.1:117873-137282 GCF_000671375.1 Centruroides sculpturatus
AATTTCTTTTTCGATGCTTAATATAGCAAATGCATTAAGCGTTCTGCACACATGCTGGATCGAAGATAATTCTTTATTAATTTTAATTTGCCGAAAGAGCGCTAAGCACTTGCTATAGTAACTGGCAACGCAAAGAAAAGTTTTAACACAGTTAATACATTGATGTTGTCGAAACCGTGTTGTATTTGCTTGTTGTGTACTGGCACAATGAAGTGACGTTTTTCTCAACACTGGGCTAGTTGAATCTTTTATTTAGTTAGTTGTGTACTGGCATAATGAACCTAAGTGTAGTCTGATTTCTGCTGTGTGTGCAGTGTCCATGCTGAAGTGAGTTAGCTGAAGAGGGGCTGATGCCCGAAACGTTGATGTATGGGAAAAAACGTTCTAACTAAATAAAAGATTCAACTAGCCCAGTGTTGAGAAAAACGTCACTTCATTGTGCCAGTACACAACAAGCAAATACAACACGGTTTCGACAACATCAATGTATTAACTGTGTTAAAACTTTTCTTTGCGTTGCCAGTTACTATAGCAAGTGCTTAGCGCTCTTTCGGCAAATTAAAATTAATAAAGAATTATCTTCGATCCAGCATGTGTGCAGAACGCTTAATGCATTTGCTATATTAAGCATCGAAAAAGAAATTGCAAAAATTATAATTTTCCTGAAGTAATTCGTGTATTAGCAAGAACAAAATCACGCTTTAAATAAACATGCGTTAATATATGTTCGTGTTTGTAATTTTTTTTATTTTACAAAAAATGTAGGGCCCAAATAGTTTCTTGCACCCGGGCCCCTTTATAGAGAAGGCCGGCCCTGCCTATGGCAGGTAGTTTTTTTTTTTTAACTCTTTCCGCCCTGTGGGCACTAAGAGGGCCTCTTTCTGCAAGCCCATTATGGGTTCGGCCAGGACCACAATGGGGCTACCGAGTGGTGAGGACGGGGCCCGACAGATCCGAACGGACCACCCCCCGAAAGATTCCTGGGAATTTTTCGACCCGTTCGGATTCGAGCCCGGGTCCCCCAGAGCGGTAGGCTGCCACCTTGACCGCTCCTCGTCCGACCTCCTCGTCCGACCACCTTGACCGCTCCTCGTCCGATATGTCATAACCCTTGGTTATGACATATCGGACGAGGAGGAGGGGAGGAGTTGAACTTCATGGACGTCCGTTTTATTTCATTAAATTTTATACAGTTTATACATTTTATTATTCATAAAGTGGTAAAGATTTTGAAGGAGGTTGAGTTTTGTTGGACGTCCGAAGAGGGGAGAGAGTTATGGAAACTTGGAAAAACTGGGACGATCGGAAGAAGCGGCGTAAAATTTTCAAGAAAAATGCAGACGTAATTTATGGACAGCTCCTAAGGTGTCTATCTAAAAATTTAACTCATTTTCATTTTTAACTAATAGTAATAATAAAGCATTCATAATTTGTAATTATGACCAGAAAACACCACAAAACTGGTTCCGGCTATTGGTGCTGTTTGCGGCAGCGGCATAATTTAGAAGTAATGTTCGCTCAGGGTCTAGAGTAGACGCTTGTGCCAATGAGCGAGTCATACATCCCCCTTTTAAGCTGGTAGACTAAAGTTAGCAGAATGAATTGGAACTAAATTGTAAATTAAGTGCTAATTAAGTGCTATTTAAATGCTCAATTAAAAATTTGCTTGATTATTATTTTTTTAAATTATATCTTTTGCAAACTTAAAGAAAAGTCAGCAGACAGTCCAACAAATAATGAGCAAAATAAATACTTAATTAATTAATACTAAACAAAATCGTTATTAAGTGCTAATTCAATGCTTTTAAAATTTATAATTTTTATACAAAATTAGTAAAATGTAAAACAATTACTCATTCTTTATATAGCATCCACTAGTATCAGACGTAGAACAGTGAAATACTGTATATAATTACTTTTTTAGTAGTAGTTTTAAAATGGGTTTACATGCTATTTCAGTGCTCTCTATAAAAATTGAGTTATTTACTTTATTGAAATCTGTATATATGCTTTATCACAATTCAATGTCGATCCAACTGTTATTAAATTTCAATTATTTGATGAAAATTTTATAGCAAAGACATTCATTAGTTAAGATTAATTTTTTCCTATATTTATCCTATCATTGACTTTTTATAATTAATGTAAACAAGATTTGAAAATAATTGGGCTGCAATTTGAAAAAAAAATTGTNAAATATACATCGGGTCTTCGTCAGATCCGGAAAAGAATTTCAGCAATCCCATATTGGCTATTATTGTAGTGACGTCACAGCCGATACGGCCAAGATGGAGGAAAACGCTATTGTAGCATTTAGTTGGCATGCCTGTGTGTCAATGAATGAGAATATTTTTTAATCTCTTCTATAGATGATTTCACAAAACTCCGATTGCCCTTCTGCTTCAAATTCTATATTCTTTCGAAACTCTTTATTACGCATGCGAGACCACGCGTGGTGACCACTTAAATCTCTACCTGATTGCTATAGGAGCGAGAAAGTCCTTTTCAGTATTCTGTAAATGAAAAGTTAGAAGGTTACAGATGATGTAATAAAGAAATTTTGTTCTTTCCTGAACTAACTCTCATTGCTGTGCCAATCTTTAAACACCAGTATTAAGTCCTGTTAATAAGTAAAGTCCAAATAGACAATTAACAATAACATTGAAAAGGTTAGAAGTTGGTCGACACGATTTTCTGCACTGGTAAGGAAAAGAAAAATTTCTCAAAATTCTTTGTACGGATTTTTCCATAAGTGAGAAACAGCCTTTACTCAAACCATTACCTACATATAAAGAAATAAACAAAAATCAACGTAAATCTTATAGTTATAAGATTTAATAGACATTGTGCGATTTAAAGTTCGTCCGGGAAACGAAAGGCGCTTCCACCAACGAAATAACGACGTGGCACGTCCAACGACACAATGTAAATTATGACGTCGCCAAATCAGTCCAGCCACTTAGCTGCTGCAAAGACACTTTTCCATCGCACTATATTATAATCCATACATAGCTAACATCGGAGAGAGAAATATTGCTTATTCGAAATACAAGTAAAATGCGGGGTTAGTATAGTCGCAATTGCCGAAACACAATCTAAAAAAAGTAGGCGATAGAAGAGTAATCACCACAATCAATATATAAGTTATATTAACGTAACGAGAACTTTTATAAACTATAAAAAAGTTTAAAATATCCAAAAACCGTTTGAGAAGCGAAGCAGTTCTTCACGAACCACGCATTTTGCTTTTCAAGCTTTTTCAATAACTTTATAGAGTTTCCATTTTGTTTAATAGTAGCATGTTAATGAAAAATGTCCTATAATATTTCGGGGTACCTAAATTATAACTGCCGTGTGTGTTATGCAAAAAATGTATATACAATTTTCAGTCAACGCTGCTAAATAAAAAACTTTATATAAGATTTTAGTACTTAGATGTAAAGAGTAGAGTAAGGTTTCATAGAAATAGTGAAAGAAGAAAGTCCACAATAATAATATTTGCATAATTTGGCCACGAAAATGAAAAAATAAATAAATATATTTGAGTGGAATAGGAGAATCAATTTAGTCTTTTTATTGTCGTTAAGCAATTGTTATCATTGTTACGATATACATTGTCGTTTGCATTGTTGAAGGTTAAATGACGATTTTTACAACAAAAATAGGGATTTTAGGGGGTTGGAAAGGGGTTACGTCGTTGTCGACCAAAAAAATTGGTTGACAAGTGCCAGAAGCGNATATGATTAAAAATTGCAGCTCGGCATTGTGGCGATGTCACAATAAAATAATTGCTCGTTCTAATTTGAAGGGATAAAAAGTTAATGAAAATAGAGTAAAGATTTTAATCACTCAAATTTTTAGCCATAACGAATATCAATCTATTAGATCTAAACGCAATAATCTTTATGATTTCTAAATTTGTCGAGAAATTCTTCCAATCTGTGAAGATCCTCACTATTGATAAAAGATCGCGTTTGTTTGATTGCTTCTTGGAAGTGACGCATTTCAATCTCGGCAATGAAATCTTCACCTGTTTCTGAATTTTCAATATTCTCTTTTAAAGCTAAATTAAAAATGCCTTGTGTGTGTTATGCAAAAAATGTATATACAGTACGAATTTTCAGTCTACGCTGCTATACAGGGTAAGCTATCGAAAACGAAACAACAGAGTTATCGTGTTCGTCCAAGCAAATCGCTCGAACAGGTCGATTTTATTATCAAAAAAGGCATCTTCTGCAATAAAGTTTTTGTGATTTTGAATACAACAGACAACAAAATATTTTAAAAACTCATTCACTTTTTATTAACTAAACAAACACTTATTTCGGAAAAAAGTAACACAAACTATTAACAAACATAAAAAACCTTTTAAGCTGGACCGCATATGCAAGGAAAAAAATATTTCCCCTTGAGAATAAAATCGACCTGTCCGAGCGATATGCTTGGACGAACACGATAACTCTGCCGTTTCGTTTTCGTTGGCCCACCCTATATAAAGAAATTTACATAAGATTTTAGTACTTAAATGTCAGGAATAGAGTAAGGGTTGAAAGAAATAATGAAAAAATAAAGTCGACGGTTATAATATTTGCATGATTTGGCCACGAAAATAAAAATATAAATAAATATATTTCAGTGGAATAGAAGAACCAATTTAGTCTTTTTATTGTGGTTAAGCAATTGTTATCATTGTTACGACGTACATTGTCGTTTGCATTGTTGAAGGTTAAATGACGATTTTTACAATAAAAGTGGGGATTTTAGGGGGTTGGAAAGGAATTACGTCGTTGTCGACCAAAAAAATTGGTTGACAAGTGGAGAAGCTTGTGTATGTGTAAAAAAAAATTGACCGTCGGACTGGGGCACAGTCCGGTGCATCGTTTGTGTGTTTATATCTATTTTTGGTTTATTTGATTTGTGGTCGAAGGGGTTCTTCCAACGGGACAGTGGGCCCCAGGGTCGCCGATAAAGCGAAAAACCCAAAGGGGGCCCGTAGGGCGGCTCAAGAACGGGATATGACCCGGAGAGCGGCCCTGCTACCAAAGTGGCCTGCAGGGCGGAACCGGAATCCGTATCTTAAATCCGGATGTAATCCACCAACTGCGGGTTTAGCGCAGGGCGCCGGATCCGCCCAACGAGCAGGCAGTTGTCCCGTGAAACCCCCCCGCCGAGCAAAGTGGCTCGGATGTTCTGTTTTAATTAAAGTTTATTAATTTCATTGAATTTAGCAAGTCAGCAACAAGCTGTATAACATATACATAGAGAGGTAAACAGTCGTACATTTATAGACAAAAGGAGCCAAAACATGTGAATATAACTGGAATAGCACATAACATAATACCTTGGGTTATTTACATGGGAATATATGTACAGGTTATGATACAGGAGAGGTATTATGGTTAGGGGTGACATGACACAATAATACGAAGCAGTAGTGGTGATATGGTACCTTTAGGATATACAACTGGAAAATAGCATAGTCCGTTACATGTGAGCGGGTTACAACAGTATGTACCGTAGCATTGAGTCGCGTTACATCATTACCATTGGTCATTAAATACAAAGTTCCCGTTTATTTCTTTAAATATAACGTCAATTACACCTATGTAGTGGATGTTAAAGTCATTTTCCGTGAGTAGTTTCCTATCGTTGGCTATCTTCAGGGTGGCTTCTTCTCGGATTTTGTTTACTATTGAGGTAGAGTTCCATTTTTTGTTTTCGAAAAGGAGGGCACATCTTGCCTTTCATATCATCCTTTTTGTCAATGCGATTAGCCAGTTGAGGCAATATTTGTTCTGGTTTCTTACTGGAAATTTGTTGTGGTACTTTACACACGGCCAGGAGAGGTTGGTGTGGAAGATTTTATTTATCCAGATCCATACACGTTTGGCTGTTTGGCACTCATATAAGGCATGGTATGTGGACTCATCTCTTGTGCAGCGAGGACACTTGGCATTACTCGTGATGCGGTATGTGTGAAGGTACTCCTTTGACATGACAATGTTGTTTATAGTGCGCCACGAAGTTTCCCGCCATTCCGCTGGAATCCTCCCCATGTTGAGCCAAGTTTCCGTCCAGTTTATAGAAGGGTCACTTATATTGATGTTGTCGTGTTGGTCGTGGATAAGCTTGTAGATGGTAATTGGTCTTAGTTTTTCGCCGATAAGGTCATTGCTAAGGAGCGCGTTTATAGTTTTCCTCCAGTTGCTCAGTCTGCTGCAGTTCGTGAGAAGGAAGGGCTTATTTGTAGTGCTTTTGTTGATTCGTTTGGTGATTGGTCCTAGGATGTAGTGGGCTGCATCTTTTATGGGATGGTCAAGGTGAATGATAGCGTTGATTAGATTTGAGAGCTGGAGAGAACTTTCTAGGTTTTTGAGATCCCAAATTTTCCAACCGCCCTGCTCGATGTTGTTTTTCATAATTTTTCTACTAAGGGGTTCATAGGCACTCTGCCATATGTATTTAAAAATTGCTTTTTCAAGTTTTTTGATTTCTTTTTTCCTGATGTTGGTGGTGTAGAGGGTATACATTATGCTTGCAGTTAGAACTTTGTTTGCAATAGTTACCCGTTCAGGAAGGTACAGCCATCTGGTTTCCCAAACCATGGTTGCTTCGTTTATGTTGTTTAGCATCATGTTGAGGTTTTTCTGATTACTATTCTTTCCGTACCAGACACCCAAAATTTTGGTATTGTCAACGATGTTGAATCCTTGGGCATCATTTATAATATTTCCATTTATTCTGAGGATTTTAGTTTTTTCTTCATTTATCATCATACCGGTTAAGTTGCTGAATGTATTTATTTTATGCAAGATTCTTGTGAGTGTAATATTATCGGTAATAAAGAAATTAACGTCATCAGCGTGTGCTACATACTTGGTGAAGTTCTGTTGGCCGGGGATATAGATGGGTGTGATATATTTGTCTTCTTTAATCATGATGAGGAGAGCTTCGATATAAACAGTAAACAGTATCATTGAGCAGGGGCAGCCCTGTCTTACTCCTGCTTCACAGTTTATGGGCACTGAAGTGTAGTTGTTGGTGGTTATTCTTGTTTTGGGTGCCTGGTAAAGGGTTTTAATCTTGGTTATTTCATTGTTGTTTAGGCCGAAGGCTTCCAGGATGTTCCAGAGGACCTCTCTGTTGACCGTATCGAAAGCTTTCTTTACGTCAACTGAAAGGATAGAGAGAGAGGCATTTCTTTTGGTGTATATTTCTTTTAGAAGATTGATGAACATGATGTTATTCTGGATTGCTCTTCCTTTAATGCCCGCACTCTGAGTGGGTCCAATGTGAGATTGAAAGATGTTGTTTAGCCTTTTGGCAATTATTGTGCTATATATTTTATAGTCAACATTTAGCAGGGTTATTGGTCTGTAGTCCTCGACTTGTCCGCCTGTGTTACCTTTTTTGTTTATTACTATCATTCTGCCTTGGTTGAAGTTTTTGCTAAAGGTGTTCAGATTGAAAAGAGTATAAAATATGTCTACGAAGTCATCTCTGAAAAAAACGGTAAATTTCTACAGGGAGCTCGTCTATACCAGGGGCTTTCCTGATATGTAAGTTCATGATAGCATTTTTGATTTCTTCTTTTGAGATTTGAGTGTTGATCACGTCAATATCAGGGTCTTTAATGGGTTTGATTAGGCTACGGATGTTGTTCCACGAGTTCCAGTTGGTATAAGGTTGTTTGTATAGGTTGGAGTAAAATTCCCGAAAAGCTTTATTTATGAGGTAGTCATCAGTGACAATATTGTTGTTTATTGTTAGGTTGTTGATTTCGGTAGTCGTTTTAGCTTTGTTCCTTTTCTTAAATATGATATTTTCAGCTTCTCTTTTGATCCCCAATCTGCTCATTTTGTAGTTCATGTAATTATTTTTTGTCTTTTTGTCTATTTCTTTGCTTATTTCTTTTTCTATTCTGTTCGTCTCGTTGGTGTTGTTTTCAATAATTTTTTGGCTAAGCTCCCTCTGTAGGATTTTTAGTTTGCAGAAGTTGTTTCGTTTAATGTTTTTCCAAGTATCTTTTATTATCTTGTTTATCTCTTTTTTTTCATTCTCCCACTGGGTCCAGCTGGTATTTATTTTATTTCTCTCTAGTATTTTTCTGATATTTTCTTGAAAGCTTTTGTTATCTAGCATCTCATTTGTGACTTTGATTCTGTGTTTATTTTTGATGTTGTCATTGAGTTTAATGGTGACATTTAGCATTTTGTGATCAGTTATCTGGTTACCATTATTTATAGGATAATTAGTGTAGAAATTAGTGATTTTTCCCAGCTCTTTATTGAAGTATAGTCTGTCGAGTCGTTCTTTTATACCTCTTCCCTCCCACGTAAAGCCGTGGGATTGGGGGTATAAATTCCGGTAGGCGTCACATAGCTCATAATCTTTTTTTATGTTTTTAAGAATTTTCCTTGAGCCGTCGGTAGATAGTTGACTGTTTTTGTCAATTTGTTCTAGGACGCAATTAAAGTCGCCAGCGATGATAATGTCTCTGCCGCCTATAAAATACCTTGGTAAGTTGTTGAAGAGTTCTTTTCTTTCCGATAATTGGGGAGGTGCATATATGTTTATAATTCTGATCAGCTTGTTCTTGGTTTGTATGTCCACCGTTAGTAGTCTTCCTTTGGAGTCAGTTCTAAAGTCGTTGACTTTAAGTCTTTTACTTATCATAGATATGACCCCCGAACTCCTCCTGGGTGCGAAGGATATATAAATATTGTAGTCAGTGAAGAGCTTGCGAAGGTTCCTTAGGTCATCGAAGTTATACATATTTGTGTCCTGTATAAGGAGGACCTCTGTATTGCTCGTTAATAGTAAGTTGAGTAGGTAAACTTGTTTAGATTTGTCGCGAAGCCCAGTTATGTTAATCGATTTAATATTAATAGACGTCGCGAATTGATAAGTAATTGGGTTGCGTTGTGGTGCGTTTGCTTTTTCTCAATTTCCTTTTTTCTACTTTTGTTATTACTTTCTCCATTTCCTCTATTATTTCCTTTCCTGATAAGCTTGCATCGAGACTTATCAATAGGATTTTTTCTCTAACCTTTGCTGTATTAGATTCATCATCTATGCTATCTATTTGATTTTCTTCGCTATTTGTCCCGATTATACCTTCCGTTTCATTGTTTTCATCAGTGGTTTGATTACCCTCTGTTTGTAAGTTTGTTTCCTTCTCTACCATTTCTGTCTCTGTTTGATCTTTTTCTTTCCTTTCTGTTGTTTGTTCTTGTTCTATGCTAGGTGGGGTTTTTTCTCCACTATCTATGTTTTTGGGGTCATCTGGGATGTTTCTTTGTTCTATCTGATTTGCTCTTTGCCTTTCAAGGCTTTTTTCCCTTTTTTTTTCCTTATTAGTGTTCCTCCCACCCCTTTTGCAGATTTCTAGGAAGGTCGGTTTGGGACAGCTCTCGAGCATATCGTGTAATTGATTGCAACAATAGCAGACTGGGCAGTCTTTAATTAGATGTTTGGGGCTTTTGCACCTATGGCAAAGCTTTATTGTGCAATTTTTAATTTCATGTTGGAGGCTTCCGCACCTCCAACACTGTTTTTTACGACCGTTATAAAAGAGTTCCACTTTGTTCCCTAATATTTCAATGAAGTTAGGCAATAGCTTTCTCGTTTTCATAATAACACGATAAGATCCTGTTTTGAATTTACGCTCATTGTAGGTAACGGTGTGTACGAGCACCTTGTAGATTTTTCCGTACTGAGCGAGAGCACCCTTAACAATATCCTTATCGGCCTCGTTGGGGACGTATCGAATCGTGACCGTAATTAAGTCTTCCTCGAGACTTTCGCAGGTATAAGTAAAGTTTCCTACCTTTATTGTGTGTCCTATGATCTTTTCTTTAGCCTGGACCGTGGTAAATCCTACCTCAACTATATTTTGGGGTTTAAAACAAACTTGTTCTACCTCCCCTTCAGTTCCAGTGATGCTTTCGCATGCCGAGATGACGTCTGGGATTTGTATTTTCTCTTTCGCCAGAAATCTGATTGATCGAACGGTGGTATATCTCTTTAGTGATTCCTGCCGTTCTAAGTCCAGTTCAGGAGTCTCCTCCTCCATGATGGGGTTGGTGACCTTTTCTGGGTTCTGGCCTGAGTCCTGGATTGGGAGAGCCGGTAGAAACGGTTGATTGTCCAAAAGTTCTTCCTCTAGAAAAAGTCCGTCTAGGTGAGCTGCATCCGAAAGTTCTTGTGAGGCTTGTGCCCCGCGTGCAGCGAGGGCATAGCTTGTAAATGGCATTTGGTGATCCATTTTGGTGATGCCTTCAGCAAGATGTCAGGTAGCACACAAGGGGTGGATTCTGCCGAGCACAAAACACAAACACTGAACACACACTTAGGGTACCCTGTTGGTATCCAATTGAGGCACAGTGGTATCCAATGGTAATCCAATTAGCGCTGAGTAGACACTGAGCACGCACGACCAATAAAAGATGGGCACTAAGACCAAGCAACCGGTGATGAGCCACGGAGATGCAGGGATAGGCACTGGGTATAGAAGAAAGCACTAGTCACCGTGGACTAGAAACCGCTAGACGGGTGGCTGAAGATCAATGTGCAGTACGGAAAAAGTAACGGTATACGACGCTACTTGAAAGAGAAAACCAAGAAAAAGCGAAGAGGAAAAAGGGGGAAAAAGATGGAGAGGGGAGAGAGGTCGGGGGGGCGCAGCAGGCTGCTCACCCCTCGGTATAGATAGATTTGTCAATTGATCCGCGAATACACGGTGTGTTGCAGCCGTGCAGGCAGATCTCTTGACGGAAATAAGAAGGTAATAGGACAGTGAAATAGGCGTAAAACTAGAATATACTCACCAAACAGGATACAGACGAAAAAGATGAGAATAGCGATAGCAATGTGAACAGATACTGTTTTAATTAAAGTACTGTTGCCATTTTAAAATCTACAGAGTTTGTCGGCAACAAGCATAAAGTTTTCCATTGTTGAGCTTCGACTTTTGTTAAAAATTCTGCACGTTTATTGCTGGTGTTTTACAGCTCTAAACCATTTATTTACAAAGCGGCTTCTCGAATTTTAAAACTTTTAGTTCAAGTCCGTCTGGAAGGTTTTCCTCCTACGAATTTCTTAAAAGTTTCTTCCATAAATCGTCTTAGATTTCCTTCCGAAATTACATTTCGTCTTTATCTCGCCATCCAGTAACGAATGTCGGCATTCAAATTTAAAACTTGTTTTCAAACTGAATTTTCAATCCACAATGTTTTTATTTCAACAAAATTTTTTGTATTCCCGAACACTGGTGCCGCTTTCTTCTTGCCCTTCTTTCACTTATTGTATTTGCATGTCGACGAAATGTGCGGTGTGATCGGGCTGCGATTTGTAAACATTGTAAACCTAGAAATCCTCACTGTTGCCGTCTGTCTGGCTGTCTTCCATTGGTCTCGAGAACGGACTTAGCTAGACGAGAGACCAGATCAAATATGAAAACCCCAGGGTAAGGAGGCCCCGATTAAATATACAGGAATTCCGATGCAAACCGCAAGTCACGTTATTTCAGTGCAAAATTTTCCCCCAGAAGGAGTTAGATAGGTGACCGGTACGACTCCATTGTTAGAGGAAAAATATGATGTACAGGGACAAGCTTATGCTAATGTGTACTAATATTATAAAGAGGTAAAGTTTGTAAGTTTGGATGTAGGAGGTAATCTCCGAAACTACTCATCCAATTTCAAAAGTTCTTTCACCAATATTTAGAATGGACGTTCAGGTTGGGCACAGGCTGTATATTATTCCGTTAAACATTCATATAAATTAAAAGATATCATCTAGGTAAGCGTTATATTTTTGGTGTCAGTGGGCAAGACACGTACAGTACGTATACGAGATAGGTAACCACGCAGCACAGTTGTGGTCGGCGAGATATTCAGTGCACATGTCCAAACTTGTATATTACATAGATGTCGAAATTCCCCCCCCCAGGGGAGAGGGACAAAATTAAGGCTTTCCATGTAGAACTCGGCTTTATTACACTATTTTAGATGTGGTTTTTTGCATTTTTGATTGCATTTTAATAGAGTACGTCAAGAGAATGTATGCTAAGAAGAGATTTTTCGAAATTCCCTCCCGTGGGGTGTTATATGTTTATAATACTCGTAGATACATTTTGAGCCATAGCTACGCATGGCCGGGTACAGCTAGTCCTTAATAAATTTCTTGGATGCAATTTCTAAATCATCACATATCATCAAAAACAAAATTTTTGTATTTTAAAATAATTTAGCAAGAATGGAAAATGTTTTATAAATTTCAATTGGTCATATTTCTCTTCATTAGTTTTCAACATAATTTACATCTTTAAAAACAACCATCATTCATTATTCTTTTGTTATTTTTTAAATAATAGGTTGTTGCAAATGAAACTGCCGTTTTTCAAAAGTTAAACTTTTCAATTGTATCTAGTTCAAGAAAGTTCAAGGTTAATGTTCATTATTCAACCATTTCCTGATTTGTAAAGGGTAAGAAGCTCAACAAATGGGTACACAAACTTAGCAAGAGAGACATTCTTGATTTTCTAAAACAAAAAATCCAGCAATGAGTTGCTTAACTTTCCTGGCAACATTTGGTGGCACCATCTGTTATCATATTTTATTAAAAAATCTTTTTATATTTTTAATTATTATAAAACAGCAAAAAGCTTAATTTTGAGGCTAAGGATGAATTTTATAAAAAATTATATTAAAAAAATGCTAACAAGTAAAATTGTCATTAAGTCTGACTCGAGATATGACATACAACCCACTTTATTTCCCCACCCCTTCAACTTTTAATCACCAAAATTTAATATCATCAATCCCCCTAATAAACAAACCTCCCTGCAAAATTCCTGAAATTTTCGACAAAAAGCATAGGAGTTATTAAGCTTCAAAGAGGCGAACAAAATCATGCCATCCACACACACTAAGCAGCACAGAAACTGAGACTTCATACATGCAAGGTTATGATGTCTGTAAGGAAATGTGATCCATTTTTCATTTTTTGAAAATGATGAAACAATTAATGCAGAGAAATATTGTAAAGAAATTGAAACAATGCATAATAAACTATGCATTCAGGAGTCACATTGGTGAATACATGAGGTGTATGATGCAGAAGCACACCAACACATTGTAAACCATAAAAACATTGACAGAATTGAACTGCATAATTTTCCCTCCCCCACCTTATTTTCCATACCTTTTGCCAATGAACTACCTCTTTTTTAAACATCTTGATACTGTTTTGGAAGAGAACTCTTCAAGAAAATACTGTAAACATGCATTTGATGATTTTTTTTGCTTGACTCATAGTTTTTTTTTTTTTTTTATAAAATTGGCATTAATGCACTTACATTGCATTGGAAGAAGTATACTTGAGTTGATGGAGACTATTTTGAATAAATACCGTTTCCCCGAAAATAAGACAGTGTCTTCTATTAATTTTTGCTCTCAAAGATGTGCTAGGTCTTATTTTCAGGGGATGTCTTATTTTTCCATGAAGAAGAATTCACATTTATTGTTGAACCAAAAAAATTCCCAAGTTGAACTTATACAAGAGTGATGTATATCCGGTCGTGTCGAACTGAACTTAAATAAAACCGAAGTGAAGTTACGAAGTTCCCATGAGTGGACTTCCCATTCTCGCTTCAACTTAACCTTTTTATAGCATCGAAATTGGGCTCGATGACTAATTAGTGCTTACTGAACCGTAGCACTATGCAAATGTGACGTGGCTTGATTCCCTGCCGAACAATTAGCGATCACCAGCCATAATGTTATGCAAATCTGTGAGTCCCAAACCATAGTCTTATGCAAATCGTGCCATGTGGCATGATTGTCTGCTGACCAATCAGTGGCTATACTTTCAAAAAGCCAACAGCCACTTTCAACCATCTGTCGATGACCGTTATGAGTAAAAAGAAAACTTGCTAGGTCTTACTTTCAGGGGAGGCCTTATATTTAGCAATTCAGCAAAACCTCTGCTAGGTCTTATTTTCAGAGAAACACAGTATATACATATTAAGTTTGATTAAGACATTAAGCGCCACAATAGAAGGGTATAAAATATCACACTGAGTCATGCTCTCTGTTTTATAGACAAAATAGCACAAAAATTATGGCCATTTAATATAATTTTGTCTTCATAGTTAAAAAAACATTTTTTTCTCAATTTTTATGCATGTTGCAAAATTGCAACACATGGCCTAAATGATTTTTTTCTGGTCATGTTATGCCATCTTTTATGTTCATCAGGTTCTAAATTCAACAAAACATTACCATGTAAATGCATAAATTGATTGATACAAATCTAAGAAAAATGAAATAATCACTAAAACAATATACTTACTATTTTTGTTCACTAAAAGGTTGTTTCTTGAATATTTGTTCTTTGTGTTTTATATTTACATGATATTGTACTTATTCACATTCATTGTGCAAGAGAAACATCAGAAAAAACAAATTTTGCATATTTCTCATATTTTATAAGGGGGAAAAAATTAAATTTCTATTTTCATTCTATCATAATAAAAAATTTACTGGGCCAAGTGCAATTTCCATTCCTATAGGCAATGCTCTAACTATTTCCATTATGTTTATATGGCTAGTGTATTGCTCCAAAGTAACACAGCACAAAATTCAATGTATAGCATGTTGCATTTCTGCAACACAAGGCCTCAGGGGAATTGCTGGGTGTGTTACATATTTGCAACACAACACTTAATGTGTTAATAAACCCAATATTTTATTTAACTTGTTTTGTATCATGTCCTCAAATTTCATCTACTTCTAATTAAGAGAGAAGACAAATTCTGAGGACACATCAAAGTTTGATGATGTTTCCTGGAGTTAGCCCATCCCAAAACCTGATAAACATAACCAAATGTAGAATTAAATCATGATGTATGTAAATGCATTGTAGTGAAGTACTGTACATGGTGGGGTAAGGGCGACTCATCCCAATCTCTAAAAACATGACCAATAAAGTTTTTTTATATTAAAATTATTCAATCCATGTTGTATAAGAACTTCATTTTTTTAAAATCTTGATTTACTGAATGCATGCAAAAGTATTCCTAAGTTTTTTTGAAGGATATTATTAATAAAAAGCATTTAGAATAAAAGTTCTAATGTCATTCTTTTGTTTCTTATACAGGATGGAATTTTTTGAATTGGAACAAAGACACACGTGATATTCTTAAAACTGAATAAATTATGCTGTTAATAATCTTTATCATAAAATAAAAGTATTAATTTTTCATTAAATTTCAAACTTACAAATAAAAAAACACACTAAAAATTTTGCATTTTACATTTATAATTTTTACAATATTCAATACATAAGTTAAATACCTGTGATGCATGCAAAGATTCAAAATGTCAAATGTCTTACCATATATTTCATTGCATTTCAGATTTTAGTACTGCAGCTAGTTTAGGCAAAATTATTTACTTTAATATATGTAATTTAAGCATTAAAATATCTGAAAATGCAAATTATTTGTTTAACAAATCAGCATTTCTTCTTCGAAAAAAATCATTTTATATTTCATCAAGTTCTTTGGTGAAATCTTCTTCAGGAAAATCACCAACAGCAACATCTTGTGGTTTTACAAATCCTCCATATTTATCTGGGCAACTGAAATATCTCTTTCCATTAACACTGCCATCATTTTTTCCAAAAGGTTCATCATACTGAACACCAATCCAATAGCCTGGTTTAAAATCAGTTTCTCCTACATACATAACAGTTCCTCTTCTTTTAGGTTTTCCCCTAATGGTTACTTCACAACGATTTCCCACAGAAATATTCTGAATAAGTTGTTGTTCTTCTTCTTTAATTTTTTTAACTTCTTCTTCATTAAATTGACCAAGTTTATTTTTCAGCTTAAAAGCTCTTAAAGAATCACTTTTCTTTTGATATTCCTCATCGCTCAGGACAAACTTTTCTACTTTCGAAAGATCTTCAAACTCTCCGACATGACGACTGTTATCAATCACATGAATTCTCATACCTTCTCCAATTGTATAAGAACCTAAATTACTACCATCCGTCATAGTAGTAACCACTGCATCGGTCTTATCTCGCAACTCGAGTTTCATACCGGATGAGGATGCACCCGTGATTAACTCCAACTTTCTCTTCAGTTCGCTAATCGAGACGTTCTTCGGAAAACGTCTTTCCGTTCCAAACGAGTTAATGCTACTAGTTATTAATATACTTACCATTTCTGGACTATCGTCTATAATTTGATCGGCCATAATTTTTATAATCGCTTCACAATCTATCAAATGTTATTGGCAAAAGTCTAGAACAAAAAAAAAAAAACTCAAAATTAAATATTTTTACCCTTATATTTTACAAATTCAGTAAACATTTAGGTAATTGTTTATACTTGTTATGTGTATTTATATGCTGTTAGTGTTTATTGTCATGACAACCAGTTTTTAGGGACACAGTAGAATTGGTTTAATTCACTGAATGAGTATCAAAAACCATATTTCTGTAATCAAATTTACTATTTAAGAAATCAGGAAATAATTTAATAATAAAACTTTTGAATAAGAAGAAAAATAAATCTTGAACGTGCACTAAAATTACAAGTAAATAAACATTAAAAAATAAACATATTTCGTTTTATTTCATTCATTATTATAAATAAATGCCTTAACTATTCAATTAACGAAAGTCGGCTTTTACCTCTTTTTTTAGTCTTAGACACAGGACAGACAAACAGCCAAGACGCAATCAGTCCTAAAGTCTGCAAACGAGTGTACTGTCACGTGTCCGAGCATTCGAAATTCGTCCGATTTAATAAACGAACGCAACAGTTAAGTTCGGTGCGGTTCGAATTTTAACTGTTACGTTTTAGAACGTTCGCAACGGAATAAATTCAACTGCCATCTAGCGACTGACGGTAGAATCACGGGACTTTGGATTGTCCTTATAAATGAGGTGTCGAAAATATAAATTTCTCGCAATAGGTAATGTATAACGTGTGTCTTTCTCTGTTACAGTATCGAGAGAGTGAGTACGTGTTATCTGTTTTATTTTATACTAAATTAAAGGCAATTTTGCTTGCATTTTTAATAATGTTTTACAATCTTAGGTGTATAAAAATATATAATCGTAAAAGTTTCACTTTCATATCAACTTCTCATAGGATAGTGGGAGTGAGAGTCAGACACTTTTTAATTGATATAAATATATATTGAAGAACTTAATATGCTATTGTGCTGTAATTATTGCTCCTGTAATAGGTAGTTATTCTGCCATCTAATGTTACTTTTCTTGGGGAAAATAAAAAATGAAAGTTTGTATGACTATCCATGGCCCATAGTCTCCCACATGTGTGGTACTATGGGCCATGTTGTTTGTAGATATTGATTGTGGTTTTAACACTAAATAACTTCAATTCAAACACAAATTATTTATCGTATTCATACAGACATTTGGCAAATCACAGAATTATAATTCTGTGATTTGCCAAGTGTCTGTATGAATATGATAAATAATTTGTGTTTGAATTGAAATAAATTACTGACTTGGTTTCAAAAATAACTAAATAACTTTTTTTTTTTACAATTTGCAAGTACAGTATATGACAATTTAGATTCGTATAAGTTAATGTTGAAGCTGATTTTACGTTGGTGTAGTTCCGCTCTTGTTGCTTGGTTTGGGACACTTAGAATCTACATCTTCGGGAGCTATTTCGTCATTCTAGTAGAAAAATACACTTGAAGAAAATTTCTGCAATACAAGAACTTCATATCCATCATCATTTATATCTTGAAACAGTCCAATATAATGGAAGATTATTTTTTGGTTGAATATTTAATAGCATTGTAGTTGCCCACAGATGATGGGTCATCATTATCAAATGGTTTTTCATCCCCTTTGAAGAAAGTTGTTTCCGACAATAACTCAGGAACGTTGCTGTCAGATTTATCTGATTTATGCTGAAATTGATGCACAAATTACAGCTCAGAGGCCAAATCCGGTGCAGCATGCATTAATCTGGCACCTGAACATATCTGACACGTCACTTATAAATTATAGAAATAGGCCTTCTTTTTATATATATGGAATATAAAAAGTTATTTGTAGCCCATCTATATATGATTTGTTTGATTTAACTCACCAATTGAAAAGTTTTGGCATCACTGCCCAAAACATAAGAATGTGCCACATATATACTATAGATATTTGGATATGGCTTTTCTGTTGGGGTAGCATCAAAACTGGTCCATTGTGCCTGCATCATAATGTGATGTTGCATAGGCCCTGTTTTGCCTGTGCAATGTCACATGTCCCACCATGTGATGGGTACTAAGTAGACTAGTTCTTGCTGTCACGCCATGAAATATGCAAAGTGGCTGCTGATGTTCTACTTTCCCCTACTTGGTTTACCCTAACCCTTAATACTTGTTTGTAGAGGTGTTCATTTTTCTTTCTTTTTAAAGAAATTTTATACTGGTCTTAAATGGCATTTACACTTCAGAGTAATTCAGATAAGAACATGCTACTTGTAAGAAATATCTTGTATGTAAACAATGTTTAGACATATGATTTTTCATATGCATAGAACATTTATGTATGAGTTACTCATAGGTGTAAACATTGCTTTAAAGAATTATCACAACTTTACCACTTTATTCAAAAGAATTTCATCTTGTAATTTTAAAGTTAAATCCTTTGCAAACAGATTTAAATGTGATATCAATATATTAATTGGTTAAATAAATATAACAAAGTTGATTAATAAATTGATGTCTTGTTTTAAATCTGTTTACAAATAAAGATAGCTGTAGTTTTAAGCTTTTAATGTAGATGGAAAAAGCTTTTTTTTTTGTTTGTTTCCTTAATAAAATTCAAAGAATGATTGTGTCTTTTAATTAATTAACAAACTAAGGATTAGTTCACTAATCCTTAGTTTGTTAATTAACTACAGCTTTTTGACTTCCAGAAAAGAGTGCTTTTTTTAATATTAGATATTTTGCCTCTAAAATTGTCATTACATCAAAAAATTTTTGTGAATTTATAAAGATTTAGTAAAATATAGCAGTTTGAACTTAATATATTATTTATAATTAGCTGTATAAAATTATTTTTATTTTAAAAATAGAAATAAATATAATAGGTTAAATACTTTTTTAAATTCTGATTTTGCAATCTTTGATTTTAGTCTATAATCAAATATTAATGCAAGCATTATAATTCTGCTTAACATTCAATAAAATAATTTAATATAATTATCGTAATTTAAGATAACAGAAAATAAATAATTCTAAACATTTATAAAATACTGTACTTAAATTAACCATTTTCTCATATAAATATTTTCATATTTATATTTTAGAAGTTTATGGCATCTCAAGAATATTCAGCAAAAATTTTTAATA
>NW_019384814.1:137396-198725 GCF_000671375.1 Centruroides sculpturatus
TTAAAGATGATGATATATATTATTTTATGAATATTAAAAAAAGCACAAAAGTTGTTAATTTATTATATTTAGGTTTTAAATAAATAAATGTTAAATAGTGTTTTTAATGGTTTAAACATGGTTTTTTAAAATTTTCCTTAAAATTCAAAAAACAAAAACTGGTTTTATCAATTGATTTTTTTATTTAGCTCAAACTCTGCAAACACACAAACTGTAACATGAGTTGTAATTTATATTTGTCATTAGACCTTTGAATATAAAAATAAAACAAAACTGTTCAGATATCCATTTATCAAAATAATTTTGTAAATAAAGAGTAACTTTGACTATTGCAGTTAACTCTAAGTTCTGAAAATTTTTTTGTTTCTATGCACCTGGAGACAAAATTGTTTTTAACCCTCAGGCTACAAGGGGAATTTGTATAGCAAAACCAGTCAAATAACTTTCCCTTTGGACAATTTAGTGTTGAATAGATTGAGCCAGTTTTGTGTTTAAGTTTGGGATTTTTTAGTTTATATGGTAGCTATGACAGAATCTGGAAATTTTGAAGGTGAGCAAGGTAAGAAAGTTGTGCGTATCTTATTAGAACTGTTACTCGGTAAGAATCACAAGGTTTTTCACCTCACTGACATTAGCAAAAAATGCTTCTGGATAAACAAACGTATGTATGTGGAACTGTAAACAAAAATTGGATTAGAATGCCACACAATTTTCCTGATCATAGAAGGAAGGGGAATTTATGACCTGTCAGAAAGCTGAATTGTCTGTGTTTTGTTGGAAAGATAAAAGGGATGTGACAATTCTAAGTATGTGAGTAACAAAGAATTCTTGGATTTTGGTAAACATAACAGATCAGGAGAAATAATAATGAAGACAAATTGTATTTTAGACTATAATCATATAGATGAAATTTACACTACACTATCTGGAACCTGTAACCGGTGCGCATATATACTATATATTGCTGTTGACAAACGTTTTCAAGCGATCTCTTTGCTCTTCTTCAGGTCAACTGGAATTCCCTGGATGGAGTGTATTCTATTTGTTGGGATCGGGTGTCAATTCCAACGGGGTGGGTGTTTTCTGACATGCGCAGTTTCTGATGATGGCTGCATAGATAGCCAAAAACATTAGAAAATTAAAAATTTTTGCTGGAACACGCTGAAACTTTTTTTTAATTTTACATTTGTTCCAGTTAAGAAATTTTATTATTAAAATATTTTATCTTACAGTATATAATCAGTATCAAAATTTATCCCTCTCTGCAAACCCCTTTTTTGTAGACAGATTTCATCAACTGCAATTTAACTGACTATGGCATTTCTTGTGAACATTGACAGTACAGTAGCCCTTGTCAACTGCAGTGTGTAGGGAGAGTGTTTACAAAGTATTAGACTTTGTCATCACCAAAAACAAAATATTTGTTAATAATTGGGCTGCAGTTTGAAAAAAATTGTAGACCTACAAATTTCCACTGTCATCCATCTGTCTGTTCTTCCTTAATCTCGAGAACAAAGTTAGATAGATGAAAGTTGAGACAAGATACTTAAGAGCAGAAGGCTTAGATTAACTATTGTTATTTCAATACTAATGTTATTTCAATTCAAAACTTTTTCCCCGAAAGGAGTTAGATCAGTGGTTCTTAACCTTTTGAAGGTTAAGAACCACTGATCTAACTCCTTTAATACTTTTGAATATAAGAAAAATTTGCAGAACGGCAAACTCGCTAAGATCATAAAATAATAACAAAAATAAGCATGAATATGCCCTTTTAGTAAAAATTATAGATTACGGAATACATAATAGTAAAAGAAATATTAATTAAAAAATTATATTAGTGAAAACTAACTAAAGTAAGTCTTTTATAAAATGGAACTTCTTTAAATCAATTATAATGCAATACATGAGCTTGTGGCTTTTGCAGATTTCATGTCTAGTAAGTGCTACCTCATTTCTTTGTCTATATTATTCTCTCTCGTTTTAGAATTTTTTTATTTGTGAATGTGAGATCTGATTTCACATAAATATTATATTCAAAACTAACAAAATTTTTAATGCCTTGTGGAGAGATCTGGTTATTCGGATTAATTCTTCAAGGGTTATTTCAGAGAATTTCAAATATATCACTCTTTTGACAAGGTAATCAATTGTTCTTTTCATATTGAAAATTCACAACTGGATGTACTAACTGCATTGAATTGATTTTGTATCTAGTCATAATTTTCTATATTTAAGGAAGGAAATTTACAATTTTTTTCTTCCAAAAGTGTTAAATGTTCTGTTGTAATGGAAATAATTCTCTCAACATTTTTATTATGAAGTGAAGGAAACATATCTATTGTATTTTTTTTCTGATATGTGATTTTTCCTAAGAGATAATTTTCCTGAAATGTTGACATTTGTTAGGGCATGTCAAAACATTTTTTAATTGGATTAATGCTATGCAAGTATTTCCTAAGTATGCCATTTTAACACACCAAATATCATTTTTAAGACATTTTATAAAAGCATTTGTACCTTCATTTTGAAAAAAAACCAACAATTCATTCTTACGTTCTAAAAATGGTCATATTCCTTTACTTCCAAATAACTTACTTTACATCACATAAAACCTTTTGAAACTCCAGTAATACGTGTTTACAAAACAACGAATATTTTCGACCCTATCAGGGTCAGTTATGAGGAAATTCAAATACATGCAAAATGGAACTTACTTTAGTGTGTAAAAGTAAAGATTTGTACTGAGCTTCCATAGATATTCAGATATTTTAAAAAAGAAGTGTTTTTAATGATCTTGACTTGATGGAATTTAGCATATATATAACTTGGTCTAGGTTTTAACGTAGCCAGTAATGTTTTTGAAACTAGGAAAATATTTGAATTGATTAAACATAATGCTTAAATATACACAATTTCCCAAAAATTATTGCACTCTAACACACAAAACAATTTAGGAGCTAATTAATTATTATTACTATATAGTTTGGAAAATTAAATCATACAAATAATTAAATAAGCCTACCATTATAATTTTCCAAGCAACCCTAAACTGTTAAATTAAAAGAATGCTTTAATTTAAAAACGTGTCATCTTCATAGAATAACATACAATTTTAAACTTGATCAATATCTTAATTAATAGAAATAAAATTAAAGATGATGTCATGAATGACCTATTTTTGATGTCCAAAAAACAAAATATTTGATAATTTTCTTTTCTTAAGTAAAATATGAAGGAGAAAGTAGTTGATTGGTCATGCTATGAATCTTAATTTATTTTGCAATAAACACACTGCAATGATATGGCACCTTGAAGTATGAATGCAAAATGTAATAGTAGTAGTAATTATTATTACTTTATTCATTCATCCAACTACATGCCGAAATAATAGAATGACTGCAATTGCTAAGATAAATACCAATGAAAATACAGTGTTTAGCCAATATTTCTTTTAAATCAACAAATATTCTTATACTTATTATTATGTTATTATTAATTATTATTATTGTTATAAAATGAAAAAAAATATGCATGAAATTCTAAATATTCATTTTATATACTTTCCTGTTCAGGAATAGTAATAGTATTTTATATACTATGCTGTTGATAAAATATAAAATTATTACTATACCTGTTATTGTTTCATATTTCAATATGAAACAATAATTTTAATTTAATTTCATATTTCATCAATTGCATTTGGCTTTAATTTTTTATTTTATCAGATACACAATAAGTAGAAGTTACTTTTAGTTAAAATTACCTAAAAGTAACTTATATCAATAATGCATGCCTAAAGATGTTATAACACTGTTTTGATAGCCTTTCTTTAGATAATTTTTGACTTTCCTCCCCACTAATAAGCAGTTGGAACTTCTAACATAACTTTCAAACTATTATGTCATGAATTCAATACATTTATTACTGTTTATCTGTGTTTCTGCTGTCTCACTGCTGAACAAAATTAATTAACTTTTTGGTTGACAAACTACTGAGGTCACATAAGACCAACTATAAGTTTCATATAGAGGAGAAGGTGGTATTATGGAACCCCAATTACATTTTAGTGAATTATAAACAAGGTATCATAACTACACCCACATTTTTTGTGCAAAAAGTACTGGTAACTATTAAACTAAATGTTCCTAATTGGATTTTTTGCTAGTGTAACTATAAGTATGGTTTTTGAAGGTTTTGTACAAAAAGTCAAAGTAGGCTTAGAGAAAATCAGGTGGTAATATGGAACCTTACTATATATTTTCAAAAAATGCTTTAATGTAGCCAAAAACAAATAGGAAAGTACAAAAAATGTTAAATTATTACAAAATTGTTTACTCCAATGTATTTTATCGCAAAAGTGCTTTTTTAATAGAAAAATGACCTCCATCAACAATATATATTCCAGCAGCTCTTTTTCGATATTCTCTAGGAAGAATTGACTTTCTACCTAGTGTCTTTTTCATAAATTGCTCTGGACGAAATGTCTGCTTGCAAAGACAGAGTTCGGAGGAGTTGAGTTCCATATTACTGTAAAAGCACCAATGGGGTCCATATTTCATGCATCGCCATCTTGAATTAGCTTATGTCTGTCAAGACCAAAATTTAAAAAATGTGAACATCACACAGATTAATATGTACCCCTAAGTCTCTGGAACAGAATACATGCACCAGTGAACCTACAACTACACAATTTATTTAGATTTAGTATGTCTCTCTTTAATCCAAATTAGTAAAAACGGTAGACTTTCTCTCAGCTATTAGGTTAGGTACTCCTTTATTGCAAATCACAAATGCATTTCGGGCCTATATGAGCCCCTCTTCAGTGTAAATGCTCAGAAGACAGAGTAATGCTTTTCTAATTGTATGACACTCACAATGATAACTCCTGTGTAATAGTGTCATTCAATACACATGAATGTGTTTTTTTTGGATTATATAAAATATCATTGTGAGTGTCATACAATTAGAAAAGTGTTACTGTCTTCTGAACGTTTACACTGAAGAGGGGCTCATATAGGCCCAAAATGCATTTGTGATTTGCAATAAAGGAGTACCTAACCTAATAGCTGAGAGAGAGTCTACCATTTTTACTAATTCGGATTAAAGAGACACATACTAAATCTGTGTATTCATCAGCTACCACACCAGATATTGAGAAGAACTACATGATTTATATTTTAAAAATAATTAAATTCACTTAGCATTCAAAACTTGCAAATTTTGAAAAAAAAAAACAAATTTGCTGATTAAATACGGACATTTAACTGAAGTAAAATGAGTTTTCCCCTTGCTATGGATGTCTGCCTAGTTCAGTTCAGCCACAATCCGCTACAGTTCGCCTTTATCATCAGTTCGAAATGGGGTGGTTCCATAATACCCACAGTGTTCCATAATACCACCTTTTCCTCTATAAGTGACTATTACATGCTGTGAGTTCTATAAGTTTTTACTTAGTTCTTTATTTAAAAAAAATTTTTTTAAGTTTTAAAACATTTTTAAAAACTGATTTTACAATTTGAAAATTTCAAAACATTTAACTTAATTTTTAAATTTACACAAAGACCCTCTTTTCCTTTGTTTCATGAATTCATGCTAGTTTGCAGAGGAAGTTAAAGGGTGGTCCTTTTGATGAACAGATTGTAGATCCCACTCCCACCTGTGACCTGGTGTGACCTGAAATGCTGCTGCTTTGTGAAGTGCTGGTTTCAGTTTTAGGGGGACAGAACATTTTGCTTTTAATATATATATATATATATATATAGATATTGGCTACCATAACAAGCAAATGCCAGTTTTATGTAGAAGTCAAGTCTATACAACTAATTATTGATAGTAATAAACTGAAATAGATTCAAGCTTATTATTGGTCAGTTTCTGGTAGGTTTGTTTTAAGTTATGGCAATGCAACACTTTGGGCAATCTGCCTAGGGGAGATGCCTTCCAAGAGGTCTTTTTAAGGGAAATTGACCTCTATTTAGGCATTACAGACGTGGAGAAAACCTGGAAAACTCCACGTGGCCAGTCTGCCCAAGTGCAGCGCAAACCCATAGTCGAACTCCCCAGTGTTCAGAGTACGAAGACTGCTTGGCCACTAGTGGGCTTTCTTGTAGGACTGATTGCAATGTGGCACCCCCATATCATCAGATAATATATCAAAATTTAGAGGTATTTTGTTTAAGAAAGTATTGGGAAAGAATAAAATGAGAATTTAAAAATAATAAGTATTAGATTAATTAATGTAGCATCATTGAAATATTGAACTTATTTTTTTAAATTGAAATTTTTCAATTTAAAGGATTTAATTAATTAATTTTTTAATGCAGTAATTTGTTTAATTGGGCTGCAGTTTTCAAATTGCAGACCTATACATTCCCACTGTCATCTTCTTGTCTATCCTTTGTTAATCTTGTGAATAGAGTTAGATACATGACTGGTGTGACTATTATACGGAGAAATATGATGTACAGGGACAAGACACCACTAAAATCCAGATCAGATAAAGAAAGCTTAGGGGCCTTAGACTAATTAATTTTATACAAACTTCTGGTCTGGACTGGAAGTCATGTGATTTTTTTTAAATTAAAAGATGATTAAAAACTGCAGCCCAGCATTGTGACATTCATATTGTAATTCTTAATTTCAAGATATTATTCAAATCAAAGAAGTTAAATGTTAGTAAGTTGAAAATGTAACCTGTAACCTTGGTATTGTCATGCCCTCTATTCTACTGCCCATGAGATGACCTGATTTATGTGAACCCTATTAAGGGTGCAGTTGTTCTTTTGTCCTTCCTAAAGAATAAACGTGTGTTGTGTTCTTATGTCCATCTTTGTTCTTTTTTCTTTGTTTTACCTCGACACGATTCTTCATCAAATTCAAATCCTTACATTAAATTGATTTTTTTTCCTTTATAAATAACTTTTGAAGTGAGAATTATTCTACATTCAGAATATTTGCCAAGAGTTGAATCAAAGAAAAGTACATAATGAATTCAAACAATATTATATTTTTTTATTAATTATTAATAACATAAAATTGTTAATATTATTATTGTAATATTACATACTTTTTCCATTTCTGATGAATAAAAAAATATATATATTATCATAATTTATTTATAAATTAATCAGTTTTTGTCATAATTGAATATAATGCGAGTTATGCCAATATGTATAATATAAAAAATTTAGTTGCAAACAAATAATTAAATGCACTTAATTTGAATTTTAAAGTCATATCACAGATAATTACAAGTGTGGAACAGACAGAAAAACGGACAAAAAGATTCCTTTGCCTTAAGTTTTTCTAAGAAAAATTAATTGGCAGCTTTATCTCAGTTTGTGCTTGTTTTTTTATAAATCATTATGATCAATCATCTGAATTTCTTTGATAATGTATAATATATACAGTATAGCTTCATTACATGAACTATTTTGTATGGAATTTCTAAAGCTTTTCAAATTGACTTTACATTTGATATTAAAAATTTATTCTAAAAGATTGAAAAAAGATTGTGGTGACTGTCATGCCATTTTGATAGAAACTAGCTTAATACATGCTGGATATTATTGTGGTTTATATTCATTAAATTAGCTGATAATATAGAGAATAATATCAGTAAACAAAACTAAGAGTTAGCTGTGTAAATATTTTTAATTATTAATAAAATAATGGAGTGTAAAAGTTTTTGTATTAATTTTGTTATTTTGAAGTGTTATTCTTTAGTAAAATACAAAAAATATTATTAAGATCAATTTTTTATATTATTATTTTGTTTTACAGATATATAGTATAATGTGTAATGTAATCATATAGAATTCAGATCATACCAGAAATGTTTTTTTTTTATTCAGTAGATAAAAGCAACACGCTTCTTTTTAATTGCAATATTTTATATCAATGCTATAAAATGAAAAAATGTTTATTTCAAAAATCATACTTCTAGAACCTATTTCCGGTTTATTTCAATTATAAATTTTTGATAGTATAATTTAGATTTTGTCATATTATATTCTCAATAAATGTTTTTCTGTTTAAACTATGTTATAGCGCATATATATGAAAATACTAGCTGTTACCTGTGACATCGTTCGTGTGGATTTTGCCAGCAAACACCATTTATATTCAGTATTTCAACAACCATAGTAATTGTTATACAACACCTACTGCTGAGAATGATGAGAATTGCTGAGAATCAAACGAACTGTTTTCAATTTGATCAATTTTCTGGAGTGTTTACAATCGTTCTATAATCGAATCAATATGCAATAACAAATTCAAATTTAAAACGGTTTGAACATTTTGGTTAAAAAATCAAAATACACAACATTTCAGACATTGTTATAAATATTTTTATCAATTTAATACTCCTAAGTACTCATAAAGACTAAATATAATTGAAAACAAAAAATCGCATCTAGAATAGTACAGTAGAAGCCATTCTTCAGGTTAAGTTTTAATCCTCTCCCTCTCCCCAACAGGGGGGATTTCGAAAAATCCCTTCTTAGTGTGCGTTTTTATGATGTACCCTAACTGTGTACCAAATTTCACCTCTTTAGGTTCAGTGGTTTGCTCTGGACAATGATGACTCAGTCAGTCAGGACAAGTAATTTTATATATTTAGATAAATCCTATTCTAATTATAATACCTTAGTGTCAGTAGACATTACAATAGGTTAATCACAAAATTTAATGTATAATTAATATCTTTGTTTTTATTTTTAAGATATTCTATACAGTATGAATTTTTTTTTATTCTATTGAATTATTCTACTAAACTATTCTTTTGGTAATCACTTATAATAAAAATATTGAATAATTGCCAGACTATTATATTGAGAAAAAAATGTAGAATTTTATAGAAAAATTCCATTATTTATTGAAAATGAATGGAATTTTTAAATTATTAAGAATAATAATTTATTTTTTTGTTTCAGATGACTACTAACAATGGCAAAAGTTTGGAGTACCAAATATATAATGACTGTTTTTCTCTACCTATGTTTATGGGTTTCATGTATTTATTCTACAATTGTGTTCCACGAAAAACTGATTGGAAAAGTTGGAGCTGGAAACTATAGCTATTACACATTATCTAGAGAAGGTAGCATTACAATTATTCTAAATACTCTTCAAGGAGATAGTGACTTGTATATATCAGATCATACAAAACAGCCCACATTTGAAATAGAAAACCATAATTTACAGTCAGTGACTTGTGGATTAGATAGAATTGATGTGCCATTTGAATTCAAGCGTCCAATAATTATTGGAGTGTATGGTCATCCTTCTCAAGATTTCAGCATATATGAACTCGAAGTAATTGTCGACGATTCGCCAGAAGAGTACAAAGATTACAGTACAGAAAATTTATCGTCAGGTTCTTCCCCTCCACCACCAGTGCCATCACCATCTAAGAGATCACACGAGTCTGATGAAAATTCCACGCTCTGGTCTGTTTTTACCACTGTCTTACAAATACTCTGGACTGTTTTTATCACTGTCTTACAAATTGTTTTGGAGGCCTTTACAAGTTGACTACTCCATCAGAAAGCAATTTTATATATAATGTTATGTAATAAAAAATTATATATATATACATACACATGCATACACACATACCTTTTTTGTATAAAAATTCTATAATTCTTATGTGAAGGAAAGTTCTAATGATAATTTCTTAATTAAAAAAAAAACAAACACCATTTATTCAAGAAATATGAATTTATATTAAAATATATATATATGATTTGATAAAAGGAAAGTTTTATCAAATTAGTTTGAATAAGTTTTTTGAAGGAAATTTAAAAAAGTTGCTTGTAATGAGTTATTAAACTGTTGGTTTTTTTTTTCTTTTTGGATTATTATTATTATTATTAAATCAGTTGCAATTTTTTCAGAAAATGATTATTTTTGTGATTTTCTTCAATTTGTCTTCTAATAGAAATACTATATATAATTGATGCATAATATAACATTAAAAAAGTAATTAGAACTAACAAATACTTCCATTTAAAATCATCCATTTCATAACATTCAGTGACACTGTCAATTTGAAACATGTCCATGGAAAGAATAAAACTAAATTTATAATGCATTTTGACAAAATGTGCAAAGTCAATTTATTGGATTTAAGTAGACGATGAAAACAAATTATGCATTTATGCAAAATATGGTTTAGAACCAGTTGCTAAACATTCTAATACAGATATCATATATATCTGTATATATAACTTATATATATAAACATCACAAAAGAAGTAGCTTGATCAGTAATAAACCTCAATTAACGTGTCTAAAAGGCAGTGGCGTGCCGTGACATTTGATGATGGGAAGCTATGTTTCTGTAAGAAGCTGACATCCAGGGGCAATCAGTCAATTGCGCATCAGTGATGGTCTAGGCCCTCTAGGGTCCATTCGTATCATTTATTCGATAAGCCAGTAAAACCTTCTCAGACTTCTCTAAATGCATTTTTAATATCACAATTACATTCTGAATCGCTAGCCACGATATAAAGGCTACAATTAAAAATAAATAATAAAAACTGACTCAGTGAAATAAAATGTGTGGTGGATGTACCAGTACATACCTGAAAATTATACAGTAGAGCCTCGAAAACTCTGCACTCGATAACCTGGCACTCCGGATAACTCGGCCACACCTTGGCAGGGCAAAAAAAATCCTTAGTTAATTAATTTTCATTACAGACAGCTTTATAAAAGTATAAAAGCTCTCGTAAAGTATTTTTCTGAGGTCTGTCTTATCAGGTAAATTACTGTACACAGTGTATTCATTAATTTTCATTTTCATGTAGTAATGGCTCTATGCCTTCATAAAGGACATTCCTTTGTTTAAGGGTATTTGGGCAGTTTATTCTCTGTTGTATTCTCAAGCAAACAATACATACAAGTACAGTACAATATTTTCTGAGGAAACACGCATACGTATCCTTTTTTAACCCCATTCCCAATAACCCGGCATTTTCACAAACTCGGCCACCCTTTGGTCCACATTAGGCAGAGATTTCGAGGCTCTACTGTAATTAAATATAGCTTTGTAAAGAAACATACATAAAAATATAAAATATTCTTTACTTTTTAAATCTTAAAACAATGCACTTAGTCAAATAGCTCCCTACGAATGGAATCGAAGATGGTTGCAGAGTGTGCATACATGCGGACTGCCAAATCCCCAGGGTGCCGATACCGGTCAATGTCAAATATCTGTTTTGTCGCATCACTAGTATATCTCAAAGGACGCGACAGAGCTGTTGTAGATTTTAAACATTTCTCATCATAGCTGTAAAAATCTAAATATGTTAAACTTAATAGATTGTCCATCATTTGTTTTCTAACTAATTCATTTTAGGACCAAGTGTCCTCAGAAATTTCCAAAATTTACAACTTTTCGGTCACTCTCATTGAACTGGAAAAATTTCTGTCTTTATTACATTAATAATACAAAGAAATTAGTCTCCACTGTACTCAGCTAGAAATGGTTCAGTTAAGCTTTTATTGAAGTAAAATTTCGGCTCTTTCATCAGGGTTTTGTTTATGTCCCCAATTCCCTAATCGCTTAATTATTTAACTACTTCTTAAGTAGAAATAAGTCGAAACCGGTTACTTTGTACTCTAATATTTGTAGTCTTGGGAAAAAAGTGGAAAGACAAATTTTTATGACAGACGGATACATAAATCGTAAATTTAACGAAAATAAATTCTAGAGCTTTTTCTGTACCTTGTGCATCTCTCTCATTCATTAAATTTAGTTGTAAATGATGCTACCAAAGTAACAGTTAATTTTTCAACATTATACAAGANCTTATACTTATTATTATGTTATTATTAATTATTATTATTGTTATAAAATGAAAAAAAATATGCATGAAATTCTAAATATTCATTTTATATACTTTCCTGTTCAGGAATAGTAATAGTATTTTATATACTATGCTGTTGATAAAATATAAAATTATTACTATACCTGTTATTGTTTCATATTTCAATATGAAACAATAATTTTAATTTAATTTCATATTTCATCAATTGCATTTGGCTTTAATTTTTTATTTTATCAGATACACAATAAGTAGAAGTTACTTTTAGTTAAAATTACCTAAAAGTAACTTATATCAATAATGCATGCCTAAAGATGTTATAACACTGTTTTGATAGCCTTTCTTTAGATAATTTTTGACTTTCCTCCCCACTAATAAGCAGTTGGAACTTCTAACATAACTTTCAAACTATTATGTCATGAATTCAATACATTTATTACTGTTTATCTGTGTTTCTGCTGTCTCACTGCTGAACAAAATTAATTAACTTTTTGGTTGACAAACTACTGAGGTCACATAAGACCAACTATAAGTTTCATATAGAGGAGAAGGTGGTATTATGGAACCCCAATTACATTTTAGTGAATTATAAACAAGGTATCATAACTACACCCACATTTTTTGTGCGAAAAGTACTGGTAACTATTAAACTAAATGTTCCTAATTGGATTTTTTGCTAGTGTAACTATAAGTATGGTTTTTGAAGGTTTTGTACAAAAAGTCAAAGTAGGCTTAGAGAAAATCAGGTGGTAATATGGAACCTTACTATATATTTTCAAAAAATGCTTTAATGTAGCCAAAAACAAATAGGAAAGTACAAAAAATGTTAAATTATTACAAAATTGTTTACTCCAATGTATTTTATCGCAAAAGTGCTTTTTTAATAGAAAAATGACCTCCATCAACAATATATATTCCAGCAGCTCTTTTTCGATATTCTCTAGGAAGAATTGACTTTCTACCTAGTGTCTTTTTCATAAATTGCTCTGGACGAAATGTCTGCTTGCAAAGACAGAGTTCGGAGGAGTTGAGTTCCATATTACTGTAAAAGCACCAATGGGGTCCATATTTCATGCATCGCCATCTTGAATTAGCTTATGTCTGTCAAGACCAAAATTTAAAAAATGTGAACATCACACAGATTAATATGTACCCCTAAGTCTCTGGAACAGAATACATGCACCAGTGAACCTACAACTACACAATTTATTTAGATTTAGTATGTCTCTCTTTAATCCAAATTAGTAAAAACGGTAGACTTTCTCTCAGCTATTAGGTTAGGTACTCCTTTATTGCAAATCACAAATGCATTTCGGGCCTATATGAGCCCCTCTTCAGTGTAAATGCTCAGAAGACAGAGTAATGCTTTTCTAATTGTATGACACTCACAATGATAACTCCTGTGTAATAGTGTCATTCAATACACATGAATGTGTTTTTTTTTGGATTATATAAAATATCATTGTGAGTGTCATACAATTAGAAAAGTGTTACTGTCTTCTGAACGTTTACACTGAAGAGGTGCTCATATAGGCCCGAAATGCATTTGTGATTTGCAATAAAGGAGTACCTAACCTAATAGCTGAGAGAGAGTCTACCATTTTTACTAATTCGGATTAAAGAGACACATACTAAATCTGTGTATTCATCAGCTACCACACCAGATATTGAGAAGAACTACATGATTTATATTTTAAAAATAATTAAATTCACTTAGCATTCAAAACTTGCAAATTTTGAAAAAAAAAAACAAATTTGCTGATTAAATACGGACATTTAACTGAAGTAAAATGAGTTTTCCCCTTGCTATGGATGTCTGCCTAGTTCAGTTCAGCCACAATCCGCTACAGTTCGCCTTTATCATCAGTTCGAAATGGGGTGGTTCCATAATACCCACAGTGTTCCATAATACCACCTTTTCCTCTATAAGTGACTATTACATGCTGTGAGTTCTATAAGTTTTTACTTAGTTCTTTATTTAAAAAAAATTTTTTTAAGTTTTAAAACATTTTTAAAAACTGATTTTACAATTTGAAAATTTCAAAACATTTAACTTAATTTTTAAATTTACACAAAGACCCTCTTTTCCTTTGTTTCATGAATTCATGCTAGTTTGCAGAGGAAGTTAAAGGGTGGTCCTTTTGATGAACAGATTGTAGATCCCACTCCCACCTGTGACCTGGTGTGACCTGAAATGCTGCTGCTTTGTGAAGTGCTGGTTTCAGTTTTAGGGGGACAGAACATTTTGCTTTTAATATATATATATATATATATATATATATACAGATATTGGCTACCATAACAAGCAAATGCCAGTTTTATGTAGAAGTCAAGTCTATACAACTAATTATTGATAGTAATAAACTGAAATAGATTCAAGCTTATTATTGGTCAGTTTCTGGTAGGTTTGTTTTAAGTTATGGCAATGCAACACTTTGGGCAATCTGCCTAGGGGAGATGCCTTCCAAGAGGTCTTTTTAAGGGAAATTGACCTCTATTTAGGCATTACAGACGTGGAGAAAACCTGGAAAACTCCACGTGGCCAGTCTGCCCAAGTGCAGCGCAAACCCATAGTCGAACTCCCCAGTGTTCAGAGTACGAAGACTGCTTGGCCACTAGTGGGCTTTCTTGTAGGACTGATTGCAATGTGGCACCCCCATATCATCAGATAATATATCAAAATTTAGAGGTATTTTGTTTAAGAAAGTATTGGGAAAGAATAAAATGAGAATTTAAAAATAATAAGTATTAGATTAATTAATGTAGCATCATTGAAATATTGAACTTATTTTTTTAAATTGAAATTTTTCAATTTAAAGGATTTAATTAATTAATTTTTTAATGCAGTAATTTGTTTAATTGGGCTGCAGTTTTCAAATTGCAGACCTATACATTCCCACTGTCATCTTCTTGTCTATCCTTTGTTAATCTTGTGAATAGAGTTAGATACATGACTGGTGTGACTATTATACGGAGAAATATGATGTACAGGGACAAGACACCACTAAAATCCAGATCAGATAAAGAAAGCTTAGGGGCCTTAGACTAATTAATTAATTTTATACAAACTTCTGGTCTGGACTGGAAGTCATGTGATTTTTTTTAAATTAAAAGATGATTAAAAACTGCAGCCCAGCATTGTGACATTCATATTGTAATTCTTAATTTCAAGATATTATTCAAATCAAAGAAGTTAAATGTTAGTAAGTTGAAAATGTAACCTGTAACCTTGGTATTGTCATGCCCTCTATTCTACTGCCCATGCGATGACCTGATTTATGTGAACCCTATTAAGGGTGCAGTTGTTCTTTTGTCCTTCCTAAAGAATAAACGTGTGTTGTGTTCTTATGTCCATCTTTGTTCTTTTTTCTTTGTTTTACCTCGACACGATTCTTCATCAAATTCAAATCCTTACATTAAATTGATTTTTTTTCCTTTATAAATAACTTTTGAAGTGAGAATTATTCTACATTCAGAATATTTGCCAAGAGTTGAATCAAAGAAAAGTACATAATGAATTCAAACAATATTATATTTTTTTATTAATTATTAATAACATAAAATTGTTAATATTATTATTGTAATATTACATACTTTTTCCATTTCTGATGAATAAAAATATATATATATTATCATAATTTATTTATAAATTAATCAGTTTTTGTCATAATTGAATATAATGCGAGTTATGCCAATATGTATAATATAAAAAATTTAGTTGCAAACAAATAATTAAATGCACTTAATTTGAATTTTAAAGTCATATCACAGATAATTACAAGTGTGGAACAGACAGAAAAACGGACAAAAAGATTCCTTTGCCTTAAGTTTTTCTAAGAAAAATTAATTGGCAGCTTTATCTCAGTTTGTGCTTGTTTTTTTATAAATCATTATGATCAATCATCTGAATTTCTTTGATAATGTATAATATATACAGTATAGCTTCATTACATGAAATATTTTGTATGGAATTTCTAAAGCTTTTCAAATTGACTTTACATTTGATATTAAAAATTTATTCTAAAAGATTGAAAAAAGATTGTGGTGACTGTCATGCCATTTTGATAGAAACTAGCTTAATACATGCTGGATATTATTGTGGTTTATATTCATTAAATTAGCTGATAATATAGAGAATAATATCAGTAAACAAAACTAAGAGTTAGCTGTGTAAATATTTTTAATTATTAATAAAATAATGGAGTGTAAAAGTTTTTGTATTAATTTTGTTATTTTGAAGTGTTATTCTTTAGTAAAATACAAAAAATATTATTAAGATCAATTTTTTATATTATTATTTTGTTTTACAGATATATAGTATAATGTGTAATGTAATCATATAGAATTCAGATCATACCAGAAATGTTTTTTTTTTATTCAGTAGATAAAAGCAACACGCTTCTTTTTAATTGCAATATTTTATATCAATGCTATAAAATGAAAAAATGTTTATTTCAAAAATCATACTTCTAGAACCTATTTCCGGTTTATTTCAATTATAAATTTTTGATAGTATAATTTAGATTTTGTCATATTATATTCTCAATAAATGTTTTTCTGTTTAAACTATGTTATAGCGCATATATATGAAAATACTAGCTGTTACCTGTGACATCGTTCGTGTGGATTTTGCCAGCAAACACCATTTATATTCAGTATTTCAACAACCATAGTAATTGTTATACAACACCTACTGCTGAGAATGATGAGAATTGCTGAGAATCAAACGAACTGTTTTCAATTTGATCAATTTTCTGGAGTGTTTACAATCGTTCTATAATCGAATCAATATGCAATAACAAATTCAAATTTAAAACGGTTTGAACATTTTGGTTAAAAAATCAAAATACACAACATTTCAGACATTGTTATAAATATTTTTATCAATTTAATACTCCTAAGTACTCATAAAGACTAAATATAATTGAAAACAAAAAATCGCATCTAGAATAGTACAGTAGAAGCCATTCTTCAGGTTAAGTTTTAATCCTCTCCCTCTCCCCAACAGGGGGGATTTCGAAAAATCCCTTCTTAGTGTGCGTTTTTATGATGTACCCTAACTGTGTACCAAATTTCACCTCTTTAGGTTCAGTGGTTTGCTCTGGACAATGATGACTCAGTCAGTCAGGACAAGTAATTTTATATATTTAGATAAATCCTATTCTAATTATAATACCTTAGTGTCAGTAGACATTACAATAGGTTAATCACAAAATTTAATGTATAATTAATATCTTTGTTTTTATTTTTAAGATATTCTATACAGTATGAATTTTTTTTTATTCTATTGAATTATTCTACTAAACTATTCTTTTGGTAATCACTTATAATAAAAATATTGAATAATTGCCAGACTATTATATTGAGAAAAAAATGTAGAATTTTATAGAAAAATTCCATTATTTATTGAAAATGAATGGAATTTTTAAATTATTAAGAATAATAATTTATTTTTTTGTTTCAGATGACTACTAACAATGGCAAAAGTTTGGAGTACCAAATATATAATGACTGTTTTTCTCTACCTATGTTTATGGGTTTCATGTATTTATTCTACAATTGTGTTCCACGAAAAACTGATTGGAAAAGTTGGAGCTGGAAACTATAGCTATTACACATTATCTAGAGAAGGTAGCATTACAATTATTCTAAATACTCTTCAAGGAGATAGTGACTTGTATATATCAGATCATACAAAACAGCCCACATTTGAAATAGAAAACCATAATTTACAGTCAGTGACTTGTGGATTAGATAGAATTGATGTGCCATTTGAATTCAAGCGTCCAATAATTATTGGAGTGTATGGTCATCCTTCTCAAGATTTCAGCATATATGAACTCGAAGTAATTGTCGACGATTCGCCAGAAGAGTACAAAGATTACAGTACAGAAAATTTATCGTCAGGTTCTTCCCCTCCACCACCAGTGCCATCACCATCTAAGAGATCACACGAGTCTGATGAAAATTCCACGCTCTGGTCTGTTTTTACCACTGTCTTACAAATACTCTGGACTGTTTTTATCACTGTCTTACAAATTGTTTTGGAGGCCTTTACAAGTTGACTACTCCATCAGAAAGCAATTTTATATATAATGTTATGTAATAAAAAATTATATATATATACATACACATGCATACACACATACCTTTTTTGTATAAAAATTCTATAATTCTTATGTGAAGGAAAGTTCTAATGATAATTTCTTAATTAAAAAAAAAAACAAACACCATTTATTCAAGAAATATGAATTTATATTAAAATATATATATATGATTTGATAAAAGGAAAGTTTTATCAAATTAGTTTGAATAAGTTTTTTGAAGGAAATTTAAAAAAGTTGCTTGTAATGAGTTATTAAACTGTTGGTTTTTTTTTTCTTTTTGGATTATTATTATTATTATTAAATCAGTTGCAATTTTTTCAGAAAATGATTATTTTTGTGATTTTCTTCAATTTGTCTTCTAATAGAAATACTATATATAATTGATGCATAATATAACATTAAAAAAGTAATTAGAACTAACAAATACTTCCATTTAAAATCATCCATTTCATAACATTCAGTGACACTGTCAATTTGAAACATGTCCATGGAAAGAATAAAACTAAATTTATAATGCATTTTGACAAAATGTGCAAAGTCAATTTATTGGATTTAAGTAGACGATGAAAACAAATTATGCATTTATGCAAAATATGGTTTAGAACCAGTTGCTAAACATTCTAATACAGATATCATATATATCTGTATATATAACTTATATATATAAACATCACAAAAGAAGTAGCTTGATCAGTAATAAACCTCAATTAACGTGTCTAAAAGGCAGTGGCGTGCCGTGACATTTGATGATGGGAAGCTATGTTTCTGTAAGAAGCTGACATCCAGGGGCAATCAGTCAATTGCGCATCAGTGATGGTCTAGGCCCTCTAGGGTCCATTCGTATCATTTATTCGATAAGCCAGTAAAACCTTCTCAGACTTCTCTAAATGCATTTTTAATATCACAATTACATTCTGAATCGCTAGCCACGATATAAAGGCTACAATTAAAAATAAATAATAAAAACTGACTCAGTGAAATAAAATGTGTGGTGGATGTACCAGTACATACCTGAAAATTATACAGTAGAGCCTCGAAAACTCTGCACTCGATAACCTGGCACTCCGGATAACTCGGCCACACCTTGGCAGGGCAAAAAAAATCCTTAGTTAATTAATTTTCATTACAGACAGCTTTATAAAAGTATAAAAGCTCTCGTAAAGTATTTTTCTGAGGTCTGTCTTATCAGGTAAATTACTGTACACAGTGTATTCATTAATTTTCATTTTCATGTAGTAATGGCTCTATGCCTTCATAAAGGACATTCCTTTGTTTAAGGGTATTTGGGCAGTTTATTCTCTGTTGTATTCTCAAGCAAACAATACATACAAGTACAGTACAATATTTTCTGAGGAAACACGCATACGTATCCTTTTTTAACCCCATTCCCAATAACCCGGCATTTTCACAAACTCGGCCACCCTTTGGTCCACATTAGGCAGAGATTTCGAGGCTCTACTGTAATTAAATATAGCTTTGTAAAGAAACATACATAAAAATATAAAATATTCTTTACTTTTTAAATCTTAAAACAATGCACTTAGTCAAATAGCTCCCTACGAATGGAATCGAAGATGGTTGCAGAGTGTGCATACATGCGGACTGCCAAATCCCCAGGGTGCCGATACCGGTCAATGTCAAATATCTGTTTTGTCGCATCACTAGTATATCTCAAAGGACGCGACAGAGCTGTTGTAGATTTTAAACATTTCTCATCATAGCTGTAAAAATCTAAATATGTTAAACTTAATAGATTGTCCATCATTTGTTTTCTAACTAATTCATTTTAGGACCAAGTGTCCTCAGAAATTTCCAAAATTTACAACTTTTCGGTCACTCTCATTGAACTGGAAAAATTTCTGTCTTTATTACATTAATAATACAAAGAAATTAGTCTCCACTGTACTCAGCTAGAAATGGTTCAGTTAAGCTTTTATTGAAGTAAAATTTCGGCTCTTTCATCAGGGTTTTGTTTATGTCCCCAATTCCCTAATCGCTTAATTATTTAACTACTTCTTAAGTAGAAATAAGTCGAAACCGGTTACTTTGTACTCTAATATTTGTAGTCTTGGGAAAAAAGTGGAAAGACAAATTTTTATGACAGACGGATACATAAATCGTAAATTTAACGAAAATAAATTCTAGAGCTTTTTCTGTACCTTGTGCATCTCTCTCATTCATTAAATTTAGTTGTAAATGATGCTACCAAAGTAACAGTTAATTTTTCAACATTATACAAGAATTGTATGTGTTTTTTTCTACATTCCCTTAGAGATGGGGCATACGAAATCATAATATCACTGGTTTAACATTGAAATCTGTGAGTAATATAAAATTGGAGAGCGGAATAAAAATATCAAATATTTTAATGGATTTTTTTAAAACTCCTGTCAACTATACAGAACTATCATAAAAACATACCAGTAAATTCTTATCAGTTGGGTTAAGTGATAAATCTAGTCGTGATTCACGTAATCGGGCGAGGGCAGCCAAATACCTAGCAGGCAGGCGGCTAACAGCCCAGAACCGGTCCTGGATAGAATTTGATGCATTATACGTGTAGCATCCACCCAAGGTCCTAGGCTTCCACCAGTTAAATAGGGTGAGGTTGGTGTTCTGTAAAGTGCATGCGTGAATCTGGCTTTTTGGATGCTGACAATACAGTGCTTCCACTTTGCCATTAATATTCGAATATACAATAGCAATCTTATCTTTTTTTCTACATGTGGTATAGAAATTTGTAATAAGATACATAATGCGATTATAATTGTGCGATTATTTTCATATAATTAAAATTAATATGTATTTATTTTTTAGAAAATACAAGGGAAGCAGTGCATCCACCGCTTCCAATGACGGCATGCCATTGCTAAAAGGTACAGTTTAAAATAGTTTCGTGCCATTTGTACTGCATTATATGAACAACTTCATTATGGTGGTGGTTTTGAAATGTTCCTAATGGAGGGGGAAAGCAAAAAATTAACTTCTACCCAAAATTTTCCTAATAAAAATGCAAATCATTTTACATCAAGCTGCTTCTTTCATGTGATAAAGTAAAAAAGTTATGATGCTTCCAATAAAGAGTTGTTTTAGAACTGTTTCCTTTTCTGTTAAATAACTAAATCGAGATTTGGAATGACACTGATTGACTGACCAAATATTTCTGAGGTTATTCAACAGCCATTTATAGAAAAGTATATTTGTATTAAAAACTTTCATAATCATATGTAAGAGTAAACATTAAGTCTTCTAACTACATAACTTCTATAAATAGCTGCAATGAGAAAATGAATTTGGAATATTATCAACAAAGTCAGTAATAGACAATCATCACAGGAGAGATTTTTGAAGTGACCCATGTTAATATAATACTTTGAATAATTGGAAATGTAAGTATGTTTTAAAAAAGAATAAATTTTATTGCTGTTAACCTATTGTTACATATATATTTATTAAAACAATTTTTAAAAATTTACAAATTTATCAACATTTGAAACTATCAGCTGCTGTTCTTATCATATTTTCTTTATGACATTGTTTAAATTTAATAATCTTTGTGCATCTTAAATTTTATAATTTTTACTCTGTATTAGAAGTTTGAGTAATTTATAAATTGATAAATTTTTTAATGATTATCTTTACATATAATACTCAGGATTATATTAAAAATTTCATTATTTTTTCTTTTTGTTTTTCGTTCTTTCTGCCCTGTATTACTTACAGATCTTATTTTTACATACATCATGGATTTGGTGAAGGCAGCCGAGTGGTAAGGGATGACCTGTTGTATCCAGGTCAGCCCATCTATGAAAATTGGGTTCAAATTGAGGTTTGCTCAAACTCTCCAGTCTTTACTGTCTTAACCAACCAACCAACCAACCATATAATCTTAGGTTAATATTAAGTTGTCATTATCAAAATACAAATTAATAATCTTAGTTCAAATTTTAATTTGGTGTTATATACATTTAACAGTATAAATGATAATTTAAAATATAATTTGGTGATAAATCTGCATTACTTAATATCTGTTGAGACTTAAAAATTTCATATGATGTCAGTGCATAATTTCATGCAGGTGGAGAACTAAATTGTATATGTGATCTCGTCCTTTCTCACCAAAGAACTGTGTTCTGTAGGATTGAAGTTTATGCTATGTAATTTACTAGTTTTATCTTTATCTAATTTATAATAAAGCATATTACGAAAACTAGAGGCCTGAATAATTCATCAAATAGGTTACGGGCCCAGGCCATACTCTTAGAACTCTAATGAAGTGAAGTTAAGACTTTTTCTAGGATAGTCTTTGTTGTAACCCAATAGTTTTGATCACTGTTCAAGATGAATATGCAATTGTTTCAAATAGAAAAGCTGGATAAAGGAAATTATGATTGCTAGAAAATGCAAATCAAAATGTTTTTAATACAAAATAACCTTTGAAAATATGTTGAAGAACCAAAGGATGAATCTGATGAAGAATGGAGCAAAATGGACCAAAAGCTTTATCAACAACTATTTTAAGCATAAAATCATCAGAAATAATTCATGTAAAAGGATGTAGCACATCAAAGGAAGCATAGGACAAGCTAAAAGAAATACATCAGCTGAATAACTTACTTTACCAATTACTAAAGTAAGTTACAAAACAACTACTACAAATGAAAATGAAGCCGAATCAAAGTGTGAAGGAATATTTAGATGCCTTATTTGAAACACGATAAATTGGCAGAAATTGATGCACGTGTTCCCAATGATTTTCTTTCCATTCTGATCCATTGTGGACTTTCTGATGAATATGAAAACTTCAGAGTAGCAATTGAAAGCAGAGATCAACTTCCTAAATCAAACACATTAAAGGTGAAATTTCTAGAAGAGATGTGAGAGGGAAGAAGATACAAAAAGCAAGCAGACAGAAGTCATGGTACACTCAAATGAAAGTAAAGGTAAAGATCAACTTAACCCTAAGAAAAAGAAGCAATTACCTTTTCAAGTGGCAAACAAGGGCACAGATCCCCTTTGTTGGTGGAACAAAAGAAAGGCACAACACATCTTCAAAATAACCTAAAAAAATAGCAATAGTAACTACATTTGAATCTTGCAAATCTTTATTTCAAACCCTAAGAAAAGGAGGAATGGTGTTTTGATAGTGGAGCAACAGCACACACGTGTGGAGATGAAAAGAAATTCATAGAAATAATGCAAATTAATCCACAAAAGGTGCAACTGCCCAACAATAAAACAACTCAAGTTGCTGGAAGGGGCTTCTGTTGAAATTCTTAGATTCTGTTGTTTCAAATTAATTAAAGTTTTCAAGATACACTACTATTGAACTATTTGTACCTGACCTTAAAGGAAATTTCATTTCAATCAGTAAATGTACCCAGAGACCTTATACTGTTACATTCCAGGGTAAATATGCAAGCTTAGAAAATACCAAAACTAAAGAGATTTTGGCACAAAGCATTAAAAGGAATGGGTTTTGTTTGAAGACAACATACATACAGAAAGTTCTGCTCTAACTACTGTAACCCAGAAGAGTCACTCAGAAAAAGAAAATCTAAAATTGAAAGATATCCAGATATGGCACAACAGGCTTGGACATCTAAACTACATCAATCTGAAAAAATTACAAAAAAAAATGGTGCATGGCTTGTAATATGATAATTCTTCTGAAAAGTCTCAGGCTTGTGAAACATGTATTAGAAGAAAACAGACAATGTTATCATTTCAAAAAGAATCTAAGTTCAAATCATGTCTGTACAAACTAGTTGTAATATATCTGTGGCCCAATGAAGATCAAATCTCTTGGTGGAGCAAGATATTTTGTCACGTTTACAATAATAAATCCAGGAGAATATCTGTCTACATACTGAAGTGGAATACATTGCTATATCTGAAGCTGCAAAGGAAGTTGCCCATCTCCGATCACTTCTTACAGAAATTAAATTCAACAAAAAAGTTTCGGGAACAATCATATTATATAATAACCAAAGTGCACAACACCTAGTAAAAAACCACATGTTTCATTTTAGAACTAAACATTTCAACATCCAATGGCATTTCATCAGGAATATGCACAACGAAAACAAAATAAACGTGATGTATAAACCTTCACAGCAAATGCCAGCAGACATCCTAACTAAAAGTCTACCTAAAGGAATTCATGATACACGTGTTAAAAACTTAGGAGTCTGTACTCACATCGAGGGGAAACGTTGAGATTTAAAAATTTCATATAATGTCAGCACATAATTACAGGTGGCAAACTAAATTGTATACATGATCCTGCCAAAGAACTGTATCCTGTAGGATCAAAGTTTATGCTATATAATTTACTAGTTTTATCTTTATCTAATTTGTAATAAAGCATATTACAAAAACTAGAGGTCTGAATAATTTATTTAACAATATTTATATTTCATTGTATTATCATTAAAAAACAATGTTTTACTTTTGTAATTTGTTTGCTTTTTTCAGTTTGGTATTTTACATGTAAAAGGTTTTAAAAATTGTAGAATTTTTCAGGTCATTTTCAAAAAATAACTCAAGTTTTGAGAGGCAAGAATAACTTCTAAAAGAATTAAATATGTTAACTTAAACTACATATTTAAGTTTTACAGCATTAAATATTGTATATTTTTAATCATACAAGTATTTTTGCTCTAGTTCTTAACTTATTTTCTTAACTTGTGCAATAATGTATAAGTTATGGCTAAAACCCATGAATTGGATAAAGCTAGGATTAACTGGCTAATGTTAACATTATCAGTCTTTATTAAAGCAAATAATCTATTTAATTTTGAACTTCATCCAAGTCACAAGTAGATAAAGCCAATGTTAAAGTGTGCTTTATGTAGATAAAGTTCAAAATTAATAGATAGCTTTATCCAAGTGTTTTGGTTAAAGCTATCTATTAATTAGCCAGTTAATTCTAGCTTTATCTGATTCATAGGCTTTAGCAATAACATACATAAACTGCAATCTGTAGAGTCAAACTTCACTATGTCAGCCAAATGGCTGAAAGGTAATGTATCAGCCTATTTACTGCCTTGGAGATCTGGATTTGAATGTATTAGAAGTTTGAGTAATTTCAAATTGATAATTTTTTTCATTTTTTAATGATTATCTTTACATCTAATAATCAGATTTTTATATAATCCTGAGCATTTTTCTTTTCATTTTTCATTCTTTCTGCCTGATAATACTAACAGATCTTATTTTTACATACATCGTGGATTTGGTGATGCTTACGGTGAAGGCAGCCAAGTGGTAAGGGACGACCTGTTGTATCCAGGTCAGCCCACCTATGAAAATTGGGTTCAAATTGAGGTTTGCTCAAACTGATTTTATCACAGGAAACAATTTCCAACTCATTCTACTTACTTTTCATCCATACAGGCAAATCATCTTCCATATCAAGCCCAAATGTATTAGGAAAGATGTGAATGGCCACATGGCCTTAATACTGTGCCAAGAATATACATGATTCCATATCATGCATCATGTGATAAATCTTTATCATCCAACATCTCACCATGCATATTCCTTGTAATATTTCATTCAGTTGTGGAATTGAACACAGTATATTTGCCTGATGTGTCACTTGTGCTTTGTTTGACAGGCAATTTTTAATTTCTAATTTAATTATTATTATATGTTTATTATGTCTAATAACAATTTTGTATATATAAATTATTTCATTCTTCCATAATAAGTGTGTGTGTTCTTTTGGACAGTGAACTATGCTATGTAGGAGAATGTTAATCGTGATTGATAAGTAAATTATTTCGAACAGTTCTGAGAGCTCTCTCAAAATTTTATGAAAATTATGACGACGATAATTTTCAATGATGGGGTTGAGAATTCAGAGTTAAAAATATTAAATTTACAATAGTGCCCAATTTATATGAATCTGTTCAAGTAAGTAGAAATCATTTGAGCTGTAGTATGTAATAAATCTTGATCTTTCACGATCTATTAAATATTTGTTTTCTCATAAAAACATTTCTTTTGGATTCTGCAATTCTAAATATAAAGATTAAGACAAAAGTTCCAACACTGAATTTAGTTTCCAAATATAAAGAATTCTGATAAAAATCTTATTTGGTGTAGGATTTCTACAGTTTAATTTCATTTCATATTTTTGTTGTATTAAACATTTTTTGATAAGTTTGAATTTCTATTCTAACCATACCATATCATCACTACATTTTAAGGTTTCTATTTTTAATTTTTGGTCGTTTTTTTTTTATCAACCTTCTTCAGTATCCAAAGAAGTTCTATTCTAATATCACTACTTGCTAATGTCAATCTTTATTCATAGAAGAATTTTAATTTTAATGGAATACAATTTCAAGTTTTCATGAGATTGGATTCTCTCAGCAAAACCAAATGTGTTATAACTTCAAAAATCTTGTTTCAAATTAAATATTAAACCAGTTAAATTTATTATAATGAACATTTATATTCAATATTTTTGTTCTGCCGGTGTTGTTTTTTTTTTTCTTATATCAGTTCCTGAGAGTTTAATGTCATAATGGCTATGCTGGCCAAGTCTTGGAAAAGATCAGTGGTAAAGCTTGCAGAACATCCTCAAAACTGCAGTTTCTTTTTGATTGTCACAACCTGGGCCTATTCCCAAAGTCTATTTACAATATATTCTCTGTATAGGGCACATGCCCAAACCTTGACCATTTAAAAATTTGATATTCTATATTTGATTTGGTATTCTGCTCTTTAATAGACTTATGTAACCTGAAGGTATTCAATTGATAGATAAAAATGTTCATTGTGCACTGGTGTGTTTTTAGATAATACATACCAATTTTTGAGAGTTTAATATTAAAGTCAAAACAGGACAAAGGAAAATGTGGCATATTGTTTTAAAAATCTCTAAATCTACTTAAATTTATTGATTTGTTAACATGTGGCATCAGTGCATTAAATTAATTAAATTAAATAACTTAATTATAAAATGGCAAAAAGCTTAATTTTGAGGGTACAGACAAGTTTTAGTTGTAAATGCTAACGAATAAAACCTTNGGTTTATTTCAATTATAAATTTTTGATAGTATAATTTAGATTTTGTCATATTATATTCTCAATAAATGTTTTTCTGTTTAAACTATGTTATAGCGCATATATATGAAAATACTAGCTGTTACCTGTGACATCGTTCGTGTGGATTTTGCCAGCAAACACCATTTATATTCAGTATTTCAACAACCATAGTAATTGTTATACAACACCTACTGCTGAGAATGATGAGAATTGCTGAGAATCAAACGAACTGTTTTCAATTTGATCAATTTTCTGGAGTGTTTACAATCGTTCTATAATCGAATCAATATGCAATAACAAATTCAAATTTAAAACGGTTTGAACATTTTGGTTAAAAAATCAAAATACACAACATTTCAGACATTGTTATAAATATTTTTATCAATTTAATACTCCTAAGTACTCATAAAGACTAAATATAATTGAAAACAAAAAATCGCATCTAGAATAGTACAGTAGAAGCCATTCTTCAGGTTAAGTTTTAATCCTCTCCCTCTCCCCAACAGGGGGGATTTCGAAAAATCCCTTCTTAGTGTGCGTTTTTATGATGTACCCTAACTGTGTACCAAATTTCACCTCTTTAGGTTCAGTGGTTTGCTCTGGACAATGATGACTCAGTCAGTCAGGACAAGTAATTTTATATATTTAGATAAATCCTATTCTAATTATAATACCTTAGTGTCAGTAGACATTACAATAGGTTAATCACAAAATTTAATGTATAATTAATATCTTTGTTTTTATTTTTAAGATATTCTATACAGTATGAATTTTTTTTTATTCTATTGAATTATTCTACTAAACTATTCTTTTGGTAATCACTTATAATAAAAATATTGAATAATTGCCAGACTATTATATTGAGAAAAAAATGTAGAATTTTATAGAAAAATTCCATTATTTATTGAAAATGAATGGAATTTTTAAATTATTAAGAATAATAATTTATTTTTTTGTTTCAGATGACTACTAACAATGGCAAAAGTTTGGAGTACCAAATATATAATGACTGTTTTTCTCTACCTATGTTTATGGGTTTCATGTATTTATTCTACAATTGTGTTCCACGAAAAACTGATTGGAAAAGTTGGAGCTGGAAACTATAGCTATTACACATTATCTAGAGAAGGTAGCATTACAATTATTCTAAATACTCTTCAAGGAGATAGTGACTTGTATATATCAGATCATACAAAACAGCCCACATTTGAAATAGAAAACCATAATTTACAGTCAGTGACTTGTGGATTAGATAGAATTGATGTGCCATTTGAATTCAAGCGTCCAATAATTATTGGAGTGTATGGTCATCCTTCTCAAGATTTCAGCATATATGAACTCGAAGTAATTGTCGACGATTCGCCAGAAGAGTACAAAGATTACAGTACAGAAAATTTATCGTCAGGTTCTTCCCCTCCACCACCAGTGCCATCACCATCTAAGAGATCACACGAGTCTGATGAAAATTCCACGCTCTGGTCTGTTTTTACCACTGTCTTACAAATACTCTGGACTGTTTTTATCACTGTCTTACAAATTGTTTTGGAGGCCTTTACAAGTTGACTACTCCATCAGAAAGCAATTTTATATATAATGTTATGTAATAAAAAATTATATATATATACATACACATGCATACACACATACCTTTTTTGTATAAAAATTCTATAATTCTTATGTGAAGGAAAGTTCTAATGATAATTTCTTAATTAAAAAAAAAAACAAACACCATTTATTCAAGAAATATGAATTTATATTAAAATATATATATATGATTTGATAAAAGGAAAGTTTTATCAAATTAGTTTGAATAAGTTTTTTGAAGGAAATTTAAAAAAGTTGCTTGTAATGAGTTATTAAACTGTTGGTTTTTTTTTTCTTTTTGGATTATTATTATTATTATTAAATCAGTTGCAATTTTTTCAGAAAATGATTATTTTTGTGATTTTCTTCAATTTGTCTTCTAATAGAAATACTATATATAATTGATGCATAATATAACATTAAAAAAGTAATTAGAACTAACAAATACTTCCATTTAAAATCATCCATTTCATAACATTCAGTGACACTGTCAATTTGAAACATGTCCATGGAAAGAATAAAACTAAATTTATAATGCATTTTGACAAAATGTGCAAAGTCAATTTATTGGATTTAAGTAGACGATGAAAACAAATTATGCATTTATGCAAAATATGGTTTAGAACCAGTTGCTAAACATTCTAATACAGATATCATATATATCTGTATATATAACTTATATATATAAACATCACAAAAGAAGTAGCTTGATCAGTAATAAACCTCAATTAACGTGTCTAAAAGGCAGTGGCGTGCCGTGACATTTGATGATGGGAAGCTATGTTTCTGTAAGAAGCTGACATCCAGGGGCAATCAGTCAATTGCGCATCAGTGATGGTCTAGGCCCTCTAGGGTCCATTCGTATCATTTATTCGATAAGCCAGTAAAACCTTCTCAGACTTCTCTAAATGCATTTTTAATATCACAATTACATTCTGAATCGCTAGCCACGATATAAAGGCTACAATTAAAAATAAATAATAAAAACTGACTCAGTGAAATAAAATGTGTGGTGGATGTACCAGTACATACCTGAAAATTATACAGTAGAGCCTCGAAAACTCTGCACTCGATAACCTGGCACTCCGGATAACTCGGCCACACCTTGGCAGGGCAAAAAAAATCCTTAGTTAATTAATTTTCATTACAGACAGCTTTATAAAAGTATAAAAGCTCTCGTAAAGTATTTTTCTGAGGTCTGTCTTATCAGGTAAATTACTGTACACAGTGTATTCATTAATTTTCATTTTCATGTAGTAATGGCTCTATGCCTTCATAAAGGACATTCCTTTGTTTAAGGGTATTTGGGCAGTTTATTCTCTGTTGTATTCTCAAGCAAACAATACATACAAGTACAGTACAATATTTTCTGAGGAAACACGCATACGTATCCTTTTTTAACCCCATTCCCAATAACCCGGCATTTTCACAAACTCGGCCACCCTTTGGTCCACATTAGGCAGAGATTTCGAGGCTCTACTGTAATTAAATATAGCTTTGTAAAGAAACATACATAAAAATATAAAATATTCTTTACTTTTTAAATCTTAAAACAATGCACTTAGTCAAATAGCTCCCTACGAATGGAATCGAAGATGGTTGCAGAGTGTGCATACATGCGGACTGCCAAATCCCCAGGGTGCCGATACCGGTCAATGTCAAATATCTGTTTTGTCGCATCACTAGTATATCTCAAAGGACGCGACAGAGCTGTTGTAGATTTTAAACATTTCTCATCATAGCTGTAAAAATCTAAATATGTTAAACTTAATAGATTGTCCATCATTTGTTTTCTAACTAATTCATTTTAGGACCAAGTGTCCTCAGAAATTTCCAAAATTTACAACTTTTCGGTCACTCTCATTGAACTGGAAAAATTTCTGTCTTTATTACATTAATAATACAAAGAAATTAGTCTCCACTGTACTCAGCTAGAAATGGTTCAGTTAAGCTTTTATTGAAGTAAAATTTCGGCTCTTTCATCAGGGTTTTGTTTATGTCCCCAATTCCCTAATCGCTTAATTATTTAACTACTTCTTAAGTAGAAATAAGTCGAAACCGGTTACTTTGTACTCTAATATTTGTAGTCTTGGGAAAAAAGTGGAAAGACAAATTTTTATGACAGACGGATACATAAATCGTAAATTTAACGAAAATAAATTCTAGAGCTTTTTCTGTACCTTGTGCATCTCTCTCATTCATTAAATTTAGTTGTAAATGATGCTACCAAAGTAACAGTTAATTTTTCAACATTATACAAGAATTGTATGTGTTTTTTTCTACATTCCCTTAGAGATGGGGCATACGAAATCATAATATCACTGGTTTAACATTGAAATCTGTGAGTAATATAAAATTGGAGAGCGGAATAAAAATATCAAATATTTTAATGGATTTTTTTAAAACTCCTGTCAACTATACAGAACTATCATAAAAACATACCAGTAAATTCTTATCAGTTGGGTTAAGTGATAAATCTAGTCGTGATTCACGTAATCGGGCGAGGGCAGCCAAATACCTAGCAGGCAGGCGGCTAACAGCCCAGAACCGGTCCTGGATAGAATTTGATGCATTATACGTGTAGCATCCACCCAAGGTCCTAGGCTTCCACCAGTTAAATAGGGTGAGGTTGGTGTTCTGTAAAGTGCATGCGTGAATCTGGCTTTTTGGATGCTGACAATACAGTGCTTCCACTTTGCCATTAATATTCGAATATACAATAGCAATCTTATCTTTTTTTCTACATGTGGTATAGAAATTTGTAATAAGATACATAATGCGATTATAATTGTGCAATTATTTTCATATAATTAAAATTAATATGTATTTATTTTTTAGAAAATACAAGGGAAGCAGTGCATCCACCGCTTCCAATGACGGCATGCCATTGCTAAAAGGTACAGTTTAAAATAGTTTCGTGCCATTTGTACTGCATTATATGAACAACTTCATTATGGTGGTGGTTTTGAAATGTTCCTAATGGAGGGGGAAAGCAAAAAATTAACTTCTACCCAAAATTTTCCTAATAAAAATGCAAATCATTTTACATCAAGCTGCTTCTTTCATGTGATAAAGTAAAAAAGTTATGATGCTTCCAATAAAGAGTTGTTTTAGAACTGTTTCCTTTTCTGTTAAATAACTAAATCGAGATTTGGAATGACACTGATTGACTGACCAAATATTTCTGAGGTTATTCAACAGCCATTTATAGAAAAGTATATTTGTATTAAAAACTTTCATAATCATATGTAAGAGTAAACATTAAGTCTTCTAACTACATAACTTCTATAAATAGCTGCAATGAGAAAATGAATTTGGAATATTATCAACAAAGTCAGTAATAGACAATCATCACAGGAGAGATTTTTGAAGTGACCCATGTTAATATAATACTTTGAATAATTGGAAATGTAAGTATGTTTTAAAAAAGAATAAATTTTATTGCTGTTAACCTATTGTTACATATATATTTATTAAAACAATTTTTAAAAATTTACAAATTTATCAACATTTGAAACTATCAGCTGCTGTTCTTATCATATTTTCTTTATGACATTGTTTAAATTTAATAATCTTTGTGCNTTTCTATTTTTAATTTTTGGTCGTTTTTTTTTTATCAACCTTCTTCAGTATCCAAAGAAGTTCTATTCTAATATCACTACTTGCTAATGTCAATCTTTATTCATAGAAGAATTTTAATTTTAATGGAATACAATTTCAAGTTTTCATGAGATTGGATTCTCTCAGCAAAACCAAATGTGTTATAACTTCAAAAATCTTGTTTCAAATTAAATATTAAACCAGTTAAATTTATTATAATGAACATTTATATTCAATATTTTTGTTCTGCCGGTGTTGTTTTTTTTTTTCTTATATCAGTTCCTGAGAGTTTAATGTCATAATGGCTATGCTGGCCAAGTCTTGGAAAAGATCAGTGGTAAAGCTTGCAGAACATCCTCAAAACTGCAGTTTCTTTTTGATTGTCACAACCTGGGCCTATTCCCAAAGTCTATTTACAATATATTCTCTGTATAGGGCACATGCCCAAACCTTGACCATTTAAAAATTTGATATTCTATATTTGATTTGGTATTCTGCTCTTTAATAGACTTATGTAACCTGAAGGTATTCAATTGATAGATAAAAATGTTCATTGTGCACTGGTGTGTTTTTAGATAATACATACCAATTTTTGAGAGTTTAATATTAAAGTCAAAACAGGACAAAGGAAAATGTGGCATATTGTTTTAAAAATCTCTAAATCTACTTAAATTTATTGATTTGTTAACATGTGGCATCAGTGCATTAAATTAATTAAATTAAATAACTTAATTATAAAATGGCAAAAAGCTTAATTTTGAGGGTACAGACAAGTTTTAGTTGTAAATGCTAACGAATAAAACCTTCAAAAAGTCTGATCCCCTCTGAGGTGGGTCATCTCATATCTCCCTACCCACCAATCTTTAACCATCAAAATTTAATAGCATCAATTCCCCAATACACAAACCCCTCTGCAAAATTTCAGAAATTTTCAACAAGAGAGACAGCAATTAATAAGCTTCAAAGTGGATGAACTAAATTATACCACCCACACTTGTGATACATTTCTAAACAACTGCAAAGCATTATTAAGGTTAGGAAGGTATATTTATAATAAATGCTTTGTTTATTGGATGAATTTTATCGCATACTAACATTCATTCATTCATATAAACAGAAAAATCCCTGAATTGTTTTGCATTCTTTGATGTTTTAATGTCCCAAGTCCAAAACCAAGTCACTATACTTTCATATGTAATGCAGCTGGAAAAATAAAATAAATCTTTCCAACAATTTGTTTGTGTTATCAAATAACACAAATAATCAAATCAAATAACAAAATTATGTTACATGTTGGAGATTCTAGTGTTTTCATCCATTTTATATGATCAGAAAAGCTGACAAAAATTTAATAATTTACTAAAGTTTATGAGCTGATGATAAAAGGCAAAGACACGTTCAAAGTAATGATATACAACAGCAGCAAATGTTGAAAGCTTTTAAATTACTTTTTTTTTTACATTATTGACAGTTTTAAAATTGAGACTGAATAAAGCTTTTCTTTTTTGTTACATCATCTATTAGAAAATATTCTGTGATAAAAATGTAATGATGATTTGCAGATATTACATTATTCAGTGATGTAGTAAAATTCATTGAGAATTATTTGCATACTTAGAAAATTGCATTAAGGAAAAAGATGATGATTTTTATTGTTGTCAGATGGCTGAATGCAGAGAAATGTTTTCACTTTTCAGAGTTCTTATAAGAATCCTTATGTTCTTACTTTTTGTCGACTCTGTACTTAAACCACAATACACCATTTTTATTCAAAATATTATGTCATACTATGAACTCGAGAATGACAAGCTTATTTTAAAGAATAGAAACATTATTCAAAGAATTATGAAATTGCTTTGGTTTATGATTCTTTGTGTAAATTTGAACTTTCTGGCAGATGATGCAGTTCAGTAGCTTTTAAACCTTAATGGCAATAATTAATTCTTTAGGTATTTTTTATCTAAGCGAAAAAGTGAATCACTAAATATTCTTGGAGTTTTCCTGAAATGTTAAGCTATTGACTTGAAAGTTTTTCTCCTAACATTGTTTATAAAATTCTTGTAAGTTGATCTCCACATTATCTTCAACAGAATTAAAGTAACTAACACTTGACATTTCTTGAAAATTTCATTTCACTAATAAACAAATGATATCTGCAATTGATGGGGTCAGCACAACAGTAGTCTAACTATAGACATTGATATCATTTTGTTCCTTTTGATGTAAACCAACGGTCGGCAGCTGGTGGTCAGTAGAGAAATTTGAACATTGATCAACCTAAGGTTATGCGAAGTATTACGAAAGACATGCAAAATGCTTAGTTGGTTTTTCACTCATTGGGGTTTTTTATTCGAATCTAAAACCAAAAATGAAGTGACTGTTATCGATAAATAATGAACAATAAACAATATTGTGAGTGCGATTGTTGTCCTTCGTGGAAAAGTGCGAAGAATCCATAACTTGTTTCAAACAAGCAGCAATGAACTTTAGGCTTGCATTAATTTGTTATAATTAAACATGAGAGTTTCATATTAATATAGTAAAATTGAACTTTTGTGATCATTATTCTACAGATTTTGTATTGTTTAAAAAAATTTGTAATGGTCTGCAGGATTCAAAATTGTGAGTTTAGTGGTCTGTGAGGTGAGAAAGGTTGCCAATCACTGATGTAAACTATCTTCCTACAAAATGGGTTAGACCAAATTCACATTCTACACTTTTTTTGGAACCAATAATCTTTTTTCTGAAATGAATTTCCCTTTTGCTAGAGTGCAACATTGGTCCAAGACCCAAGATTACATGTAACAACAAAGATGTCCAACGTTAGTTGTAATAGTGAACTTTTGTGTCTCAAAAGTATGGAAAATGAGCCATTTTTGTAAGTGCACAACCTTTTTTGACAAAATAAGTAATTATAAATTTGTCAAGGATATGAATCTTGTTGCTTTCAGTCGCATTACATTATTGAAGCTATCTGTTGAAGATCCATTGAAATAGTGTTAAATAATAATATTCAGATTTGAGTCCAGTAATAATGTAAATCTTGTTAAAAGGCAAAAGAGAAAGGACAAACATACATGATCTAAAAAATGTTGGTTAGAATATTTTGGGATGAAGCTAAGGTTAATAAATTCAAATAAAGCTATGGATATTATTGACCTTTCAAAATATATACAGTACCTCTCATTTACCATTCAGTCTTATTTTTCCCAAAATAGCACTGAGGAAAGTCTGACAGAGTAAGATGACCTCTTTAGCAGTTTTGACTGTTTATAGCGTGTGTGATAATTAAACCAATGTAGTAAAACTTATACAACACTGTTACAATTATGAATGTAACATTATTTACTTAAATGCAAGCAAAAATTTTAGTGCAACAGTGGTCTAACCAAGATTGTTGTAGTATCTTCATCAAAATCATCTCTAAATCTGCATAACAATAGACTATGTAACATTGGCTGCAATCAGCAGACTCAACAGTTGTAACTGAGCAAATCAGTAGCTGTTACATAGAATCCTAGATCTGCTGAACGATGAGACATTGCATTGGAACAAAAAGCCTCATTGGTCAGTTTCAGGTAGCTGCAGGTAGTGTAAATGAAAGATGCCACCAAATGCGACATAAAAACACCAAACATATTCCAAAAGAGCGCTACTATAGAGGGTGTTCAGCAGAAAAATATTCAACCGCTCCAGAATTGTCAAGTCTGCTGAACGTAGTCATCGTATTTAAGTTAACAAAGCATCACATAGTACACCACTACCAATAAAATAGTGTTATATCAGAAATTACAATAGAAATTTCTATGTACATTAGAGTTCCGAAAACTTGGCACTCGATAACCTGGCACAAACTGTTTTCCATTCTTCTTTCTGCAAACAATGATGGTCAAGGTCTTATCCAGAACTTAAAGAAAATTAACCTATTGGATGTTGTTGGCTGGGTGGGGGACGCCTGGAACGAGTTAGAGCCATTAACACTAGTTCGTTCCTGGCATAAACTCCTTGATCATGAGGGAAATGAGTTCGTTGAACATGATGATGCAGAAAATGTAAACTTACTCAACCTCCTGAAGAGAGTTCCAGGATGTGCAGAAGCCAATGAAAATGACGTCAAACAATGGTTCCAGAATTGATACCAAGCAAGACATTATATGCAGAAATTATTGGTGCTGTCAGTTAATGAAAAAATGCCGGAAAATGATGAAGACGATGTTGAGGACTCCACCATACAAGCTCCTAAAATATCACATAGTGAGGGACTAAAGGCTGTCGAAACCGCCCTTCACTATTTTGAACAAGGTGCATCGGTAATGGACTTACTGTTCCAATGTCGTCTTCGTGATGAAGCAGCAAAATGCAGAGTGCATTGCGGAAGACAACAGGACATTATGTATTTCTTTAAAAAAAAAAAGTAGCCAGTTTTTGCAAAGTCGGCTAGTTAATTTTCATTATAGACAGCTTTATGCCTCATAAGACAGACCTCTGAAAAATACTTATCAGGTAAATTACTGTACACTGTATTCATTAATTTTCATTTTCATGCAGTAAAGCCTCTATGCCTTCATAAAGTACATACTTTTCTTTGTTTGGGCAGTTTATTCTCCGTTGTATTCTCAAGCAAACAATACATACAAGTACAGTACAGTATGTTGAAGAAACACTTTTTTAACCCCATTCCCGGATAACCCAGCATTTTCACAAACCTGCCACCCTTCGGTCCACGTTAGGCCGAGTTTTCGGGACTACTGTATAAAGTTACTTGTTTACAAATTTAACAGAAGAGGGTCTAATAGATCATTGTATTATATATATTTTTTAGTATATAATTTTTTCTGATTTGAAAACGTTCATAAACTAGGATCAGATTCACAAATATTTATAAGATAACACACAGTATCTCTCTAATATACAGTAGAGCGTCGATTTTCCGAATCAATTGGGGACTTGGGTTGTTCGGATAACTGATTTATGTACGAAAAAATACTTTAACGTATCCGATGTTAAAATTTTTATCCGTTGCGTGTTGCTTTGCGTTGAATTTTCATCGATGTTAAGCCTAACAAAGACTATTGTATCGTTAAAAATTATTTTTTTATTTTGTACAAACAAAATAAATATATTGAAAAATATAAAAACAATAAAAAATTATACTTCAGATGTTAATTTAGTATCAAAAACGTAAAATATTTGAGTAGCCCAAGACATAGCCAAAGATTGAAGTGCCATAGCACTGGCAAAAATTTAAATTTGCCGAATGGAATTCTTTCGGATGATTGACTTTCGGAAAATCGACACTCTACTGTAGTTACAAAAAACTTACATTTATTAAACATAACACTTTATTGTGTGTTGTAAATGTGAGATAGCATGCGTCTGATGACATCACTAGTTGGTAATATTAAATCAAAATTGCTAATTGTTTTGTAGTCATGCATATTTAGAATTTTTTCACTATCTGCATGATTGATATAGAAAAAAGAAAAGACTGTTGATATATTTATTTCATTAGAATTATAATACTTATTAGAGTAAACTACTGCCTGAATATAACAGCAAACTAAGACTTGGGCAACTTTGATACTGTCAAGTCATCTTACTTTGAAAGAAATGGACAAACTGTTTTTAAAATATTTTGTAAAAGGCAATGACAAATTACAATGCATGAGATCTTTCAGTAAAATATTCTATAAGCAGTTTAAAGTCTAAGAGAGATTTAATGACAATCTGTCTCGATTAGAAGTTTTGTCTAGTGTAAAGGTATTAAATATAAGATTATTCAGGATTTTTTTACAATGCTTTGTGAATACAAAATTCCACATATCTGATAATAAATTATTACAAATTTCTGTAAATTAAGTTTTTGTGAACTTTGCCCTAGTTTATTTTAAACTTAACAATATTTTTTGTTGGATCAATTAATATTTACTATCTAATCCAAAATAATTTTTTTCTTTTTATAACTTTAATTGTATTATCTAAGAGTAAAATTTTGAAGTTACAGAAATAGGCCTTATTGAACATTGACAACTATATACAGTAGAGCGTTGATTATCCAAGTCAATCATCCGAAAGAATTCCAGTCAGCAAATTTTAATTTTTGCCAGTGCTGTGGCGCTGCAATCTTTGGCTGTCTTGGGCTACTCAAATATTTTACGTTTTTGATACTAAATTAACTTCTGAAGTATATTTTTTATTGTTTTTATATTTTTCAATATATTTATTTTGTTTGTACAAAATAAAAAAATAATTTTTAACGATACAATAGTCTTCGTTAGGCTTAACATCGACGAAAATTCAACACGAAGCGACACGCAACGGAGAAAAATGTCAAGATGGGATAAATTAATATATTTTTCATACATAATCGGTTATCCGAAACATCGATCTTCCGAACAACCCCAGTCCCCAATTGATTCAGATAATCGACACTACTGTATATATATATTAATTGAAAGAGCGTTTCAGTTTATCCAACTTGGTTTGAGTAAACAGTTGTGGCTAAAAACCATGGTTCAGTTATCGAATTAAAGCTCTTATCCTGTAGATCAGAGATGGGCAACCTTTTCCTATGTAAGGGCTGCATTTTAAAACTTTTGAACTGATGCAGGCCACATACAAGAGAAAAGAAAAAAAATGCCAGTAAATCACAATTATTTATTTATATATAATTATAAATTAGCATATGTATACTTAATTTAGCTTCTGGAACTTATATGTTTTACATTTTGGAAATATTTGGTTAAATATTAGTCACTGCTAGTTTCAATGTGTGTGTTAGCCAGTTTGTTTTAATTTTTACTACAGTCGACCCCCCCCTACAACACTGTTGATTTTTCCGTTTTATATGAATTCTATGTTGTACGAGTCACTTAGATTTTACAAATATGTGTGCCTGGCTGTGAACAGCTCACGTATTTGTAAAATCTAAGTGACTCGTACAACATAGAATTCACATAAAACGGAAAAATCAAGTGTTATGGGGGGGTCAACTGTAAATTCATTGCAGAAAAACTATTCACATATGTAAGTTGTAGAAATAAAATTTGAATTTTTGCTGCATACTTCCTTAAGCTGGGAAATTTATATTTTATGCGACATGTGCTGCAAAAAATATTAATGCGGGCGGCGGGTTGCCCATTCCTGCTGTAGATGATGCCACTGAAGAGACATTTGAGAAAGGTGCCATGGTTTTGGTGTAGCAAAGTGGCAAATGTAAGTTATGTCTATTGGACAAACATGTCGGCATCACACCCATTAACTTTAGCCCAAGTAATTTTTTTCCATTTTGCAGTTTTGTTATTGTAAATACTGAGGTCAATAAATGTACATTTTAGTTACTAAGGCCATTGTTTTATCACCCTCTCCTAACTCAACCTCACCAATCCCACCCCTTCAAAAGCCCAATTATTATTTTTCAAATGGCATTATTCTATAACTAACTTGGGGTAGATTTTAAGCAAAACTGACATTTTCAACTTAAGAATTTGTATTGGTTAAAAATGTGAATTTGTAATAAAATTTTGGTAATTTAAATTTCCTTAGCATTCATTAGTTTGATTCATCAAGAGTGCTGTGTATTCTGAAATTATCTATGAAGTTGATAAAACTTACACAACAGTAAAAATCAATTGAATTTTATTCCTTTTCAAAAGAAAAACTTCTATACTCTTAAAAATCAATACAATATTTTTCTTTTGTATTTACAGCAATATTGGGACAAACTACTGAATATTCTACATAACATAATTCAAAATATTGTACAAATCACATTTCAGAACTTACATTTTAGTTCCTTCTTATTTTTGTATTCCTGTTAAAATAAATTTTCTTAAATTATACTTATCTGTCGAACTGTGGCAACTACGTCAATCCCGACTTTCCAAATTACGAGAGTTTGCATAAATCTTCTCTCTAAACAACTGCCACCACGTTCAATGATAAAATTATCACTAAATATAAGTACATAATACCACTCAGTGTAAACACTAGTGGGGATATATGCTCTTTTTTTTCCTGTAAACAGCAATATATATAACTTTCTTTATAATATATATATATATGTATTTATATATAATCTTTTGACTTTATACATATGATAATGGAAAAGAGTTTCTAATTCACTGTATTCTATACACAGCCATTTGAAATTTATTGTAATGTGAGTGTAAATACAATGAATTCATCTTTATCCTAATCTATTAAATTGTTTTTGTAACTTCTACAGAAGTTTTGGCAGATGTTTTTTCTACAAAAGCTTATTGCAAAAACCACTAGGTAATGATTGCAACTTTTTATTTGCAACATGTGATTGGAATGTTATCATTTACAAAGAAAAAAAAAATATACTGTGTATTAATGTAAACTTGATTATTAATAAACACAAAATGTGCATTAAGCAATCTATTTCTGCATTTTGAAGAATAATTTTATTTTTGTCATTTTTTTAAAAACAATCCTGTTATTAATTAATCTGTAAAGTTAAAAATATATCCCTAAATTGTTCCCTTTATATATAATATCATAATTATATCTCAAAATTACATATTAATATTTTTAGATTTTATACTGCATGCAGAAAAACTAAATGGCATGTTTTTTCAAATTGAGCAAAATTTAGAACTGCATCTTTGTTTGCAATTATAATAAATTACATGTAGAAGTGATTTAAAATTGTCCAAATTGGATTTGTTTGATTATTTCTAGGCTGTGTTCAGACAACCAAATTTCTGGAGTAAATATTTGAAAAATTAGCATTTGTTTAACCCATAATAATATGCAACTGTACACATTATGGGCACTTGGTTATATTCTGACAATTCTATTTTCCCAGAAATTATCATTTAGGAACAAACAAATATATAATAATAATAATAATAAAACAACAACTAACAGTATAAGGTAACTAATATAACCAAAATTGAAATTTTCAAAAATGTAAATTGAATTTTAAATTAGTGCATAAATTAAGAAGCATAAAATAACAGAGCAATCAAAAATATAAAATCTGAACCAGACCTTTAAAAAATTTGCACATATATATATATAAGACAGACAGATAAATTAAGAGTTGAATTGTCTACTACATTTTCTTCTATACATTGTTTCTCAGTGATCAGAAAGATTGTGAACGGGAAACATCAACACTTTTGCCTGCATGAAAGACAAATCTGGTAACTTATCCAGTACTCTAATAACTTCGTCACTTAAATCAGGTGGACGTGTACACTGTTTTTGCAACGAAGGACAGATCGTTGACTTAGTGCTAGCTAGAATTTGCTTAATCAGTGGAGAAGTATTATCGCCATTTTGAGAATGGACAGTGGACGGTCCCAATAATTCATCTTCCAGTTCTATATAAAGAAAAATCATTATTAATAATAATGGCAATATCAGTTGTTATAGGAATTGTTTAAACAATATTTATTTCTTTTGTAGTTGATTTGCTGAATAATTCAGTAATACAAATAATATCTAAAACTAATTCTAATCATTATATGAGGAACATGCATTTCAAATTCGAATTTAATGTGTTAAAAACACTACTACTACTAAAAGTTAACTTGTATTTTTTTAAAAAAATATCAATTAACCATAGTAATTCTATTTTTAATCACTCTTATTCAACTAACTAAAAAAAAATATAATTAAGCTTCTGCTACAGCCAATTGGAACTGACATGAAAAGAAAAAAAGGGGAGAGTGGGACTGTCTCCCTTTTATCGGAATCCATCTTTGAATGAATAGACAAAACTATCTGGTAATATTTTTGTCCTCATAACATGTTTCTCAAGAAACAACGAAGCATTATTAATAATAATTTGAAAGGAAAAAATAAACATGGTTACAAAAAGGGCACAATTTAGCAACTGACACCAAATTCAAAGTAAGAAGGGAAGTGCAAATTAAGGTATACAAAAAATTTGGAAATATTATAAAATACTACAATATAAATATGTACCTTTAAAAAGAAAAAAAATAAATAAATGTTAGTAGTATTAAATGCTGTATTGTAGTTATTGTTAGATTTTCCCTAAAACAGAATTTTATTTTTAATCACCACATATGCATAACGTAAGTAGTAATTATAAACTAAAATAAATAAATTAATTTTACGTTATTTTTACTTTATTTTTCGTTATTCTTTATATTTGTATGTTATTACTTTTGTTATTTTTCTTATTAGTTTACATTACGTTTAAAAATTTGTATTTATTTTATTTATGTTGTTCAGTTAATTTATTTCCTGTTCTAATTGAAGATGATCTATTAAGAGAGGTTGAAAATACTCCATTAATTAAATATATTTTAGTAGAGGAAATCTTTTTAACTCCAGATGTGTTTCCTTTATATTTGTACATATCATATAACCAGTTAATTCAAAATGTTCTTATCTTGATTTGCACTCTCCAATACAAAATTTTTAAAGTTTCATATTTTTCTAATGATAGCCATTAAAAGTGTACAAGATTTAATTTTGTAGTTCATGGAGAATTGGCTAGACTTTCTGGACATATAAATATTAAAAATATTTTAAAATTTCTAATTAAATAATTAAGTTGTTTTAAAAATAAAAACAAATTAATATTTTTGTTTTACTTACTGGAAGTTGAATTATCTGTAGTACTTGATAATGAATTATCCTGAGTAACAAAAAAATCAAGATCAAATAAATTATGGATTTGTGTTGTATCTAAAGGATTAACCAGTCCACTGTCACTCCAGTCAAAATGTACTGGAGGTACAGATTCCTAAGAAAAAAAAAATATTGAGAATTTAATAAAATTTTTATTTTACAATTTGTTTTTAATAAACAAAAAAATAATTTTAATTACTCTTTTTGCTTACTTGAGATGAGATATGTTTCCTTTCAGCTAATTGTTGCTTTGGAGATTGTGCAGGACCTTTGGTTGGTTCTAAAAGACCAAGACTTGAGGCATAGATGGGGACGGATGGATTGCGCAACTAAATTGTGATAATTTAAAATAATTACATTTTTAGACTAACAATATATTAAAATATTTGTATAAAATAAAAATCTATAAAATACATTCAAACAATTATTTTTTTACTGAATTTCTTTATTATAACAAAACAGTTGTGTAAAGTTATTTTTTTTATGCAATTGTTTTGGATTTTTCTGATTCAATGTCTGTAGAAAATGCTTCTGGCAAATTAATAAAATCCAAATATATTTCTGGCAGCAAATTAATAAAATCCAAATATATTTTATCTATAAGTAATATTAAAATAAAATGTAAAGAAAATTTATGGCATTCTCTGTTGAACATTGCAATAGTCATACAGGATGCATCATACACAACCTTTTATATTGGACTAATACTAACAATTGAGGGGCTGAGTGAAAAACAGCATATCTCGCATTAGGAAGTTTACAAGAATAAGAAGAATTCGTGTTTCATTGTAATGTGTAGTGCTTTATTAATGTGGATATACAACCTGATCTGTGAAAGTTTCTTAGAAGACGGATCAATGGTGCCTAAATCCAAATTTGTTAGTAACTCATTTCTTGTAGTTTTGTAGAATATGCTGCTTTTCCACTCAGCCCCTCAATTATAAGTAAAAATTCACATGTCAATGCCAACCTGATAAAATATTCTTTATTTAAATCCATTATAATTTACTACCTTCCATTTATTTTATAAAATAATTCACATATTTTAAAATAGTAACAATTTTTTTAAAAAAATATGAAACTTTGTGTATTTTACTTGATTTTCTGGTAAATAAAGCATGTATAAATTATTTATATAATAAAGCTATGTTGATCTCACTCAATGATTGACTGAATGAATGACTGACTGACTCACTCACTCACTCACATGAAATGTCTAAGTAAAAGCAGATTTCTTACAAAAAAATAAAATGGTGCATTTGAAAGGGAGGACATTGAGTATATTACCAAAAAAAATCTGAATAAATTCAAATATGGCTCTACAAGACACGGAAATTCAAGCCTTGACATGTAAATTGTTACACTATTCATTGGATGATTAATTTAAGCTTCCCTAACTATTTTTAATTCTTTTTTTATCAATTTGCTTTACATTATTTTAAATAATAGCATTTACATTTTGCATTACCATTGACTATCCTTTATTAAGTTTCTAAATTATTATTTTTAGTTTTTTTAATTTATTTTTGCTTTGTGTGTGCGTGCAAGCACATGCAAAAAAACAAAATTAATATTGTTTAAAAAATTATTACAAATTGCAATATAAATATGAGTGCAATTGTTAAAATAGTGCATGAAGCATTCGTTACATTAGTTTTGATAACTCCATTTCATTTTCTGCATTTAACAAATTCACTTTCATTTATCAGTAATTATAAGATTCTATACTTAATGTTCTATACTTAATGATGTGATAACAATATCTAATCTGATGTAAATTAATTTTATCCATTATTAAGTTCAGATTAATTTATGTAGGATGTTTATACTTATTATAAAATATTTCTATATTTAACAATAAAATTAACATATTTTCATTCTGTACAAATTTAATAAACTAACAATCAATCAATTTCCAATAACTGTCTATTTCTATTCATGGCTTAAAAAAGAGGTATATACTGTACATGCAGAGAGAGATTATGTACGTAATTATTAAATAAAATGTTTTATCCAGAAGTAATACAAACTTTAAAGTGAATATTTTCAAATTTTAGTTTAAGAATAAAAAACTAAACATAAATAATTATAAATTAGCACATTAAAAAATGTAGAAGTTGATAAATAAATACAAAGTAATAAATAATAATCTAAAGTTATTTCAGTACAAAATCCAATAATAAACAATTTGTTATTCTTAAAATAATATAAATGTAATATTTAGTAAATAAATTACTCTGCAATAAATAAAATTTTGTTTTTAAAATTCAAAAGATATTTTACAAATTTCATTAATTGTTGAAAAATCACCAGATTATGACTGAACTAACTAAGTGATTTAATCATTAAATAATTTATCTTCTAAAATTTTAATTAATGATAAATAAATGAGAATCCATTTAATTAAAATTTGTTATATTTGAAAAAACTTCTGCCAAAGAAGGATTCAAACACAAAACTTACATTTAACAGTGTGATTCTGTTGTTATTTATAGTATTCAGAATCAAAATAGAAATTGATATATATAAAGTTAAAATATAATCATAATAATTAATTGCCACATTAATGAAAGTACATCACATTTAGAGTTCTGTAATTGGCACTGACACAAATAAACAAACTAACTCTAAGTTGGTAAATTATTATGTATTAAGTTATATACGGTATGTTCAAAAAGTTTGTAAAATTGTCTGTAATGTGTGTAGATGGAGTGAGAATGACTCAGATTTTTTAAAATAACTGACAACTACAGGTAGGCCCTCTTACAACGTGGTACCGTTACAACGCATTTTTGCTCCAACGCGGTTGGAAAATTGCGGGAATTCTCTTACAATGCGGTTTACGGTATTTAGAAACAAACTATCTTTCACATAACAGAAAAATCACAACGGATCACATGATACGAGCTGCAGTTCAGTGTACTGTACAGAGCTAAATGTCCTTGAAAACAGCTGTTTGTCAACATTGACATGTCGTTCCCATGAACGTTTTAGGGGAAGACAGGTTTCTAGACAGATGTGCATCAGTTACCGTAAACACTCAAATATATCACTAAATTTTCGATCATTTATACTCTTTCAATAGGTGTGGACCTCAAAAATGGTCCAAAATACAGTATAAACTTCTATTGGGTGTACATTTTTAACAACATACTGAAGGAAAGTTATTTTTTGTGATTTTTACTGTCCACAAAACTGATTGAAAAAATTTTAACAATGCCAAATGAAATGAAAGTACCGTCGTTAAAAAGGAAATTTACATCTCTTCAAACAAAGATAGAAATTTTGGATTGAATTAAAAATCAAGAGCGGATAGCTGATATTGGTAGGCATTTTAATTTAAATGAGTTGACTATTCGGTTGATTAAGCAATCAAAAGAAAAGATTAGGAATTCAGTCACATTCGGATCATCTATTCTTGTGAAAAATGTTGCACGTCCAAGAGCACCTATAATGGAAAAAATGGAACAAGCATATTATGGGTAGAAGATATGAACAAGAAACGGTTGCCTTTAAATAAAACTGCACTTAAACACAAAGCCTTAAAAATATTTGATTATTTAAAACAAATGGGACAGTTGTCAGCTGATGAAACCAGTGTTAAATTTGTAGCTAGCAATGGCTGGTTTGAAAAATTCAAAAAATGCCATTCAAATGTTTTTTTCTTTTTTAGAATCGAATCCCAGTTTTTGTATTAAGTTGGCGTCTCCTATAACACAATTTCCGACAACGTGGTATTTTCAAGGAACGTATCTACCGCATTGTAGGAGGCCTACCTGTATGTACTGAGTTACAGAACATGAGATGGTGATATCACAATCAGTTTGCAACATATCTATGCATGTATTTTGTGACATGGTAAAAGTCAGATTTGGGAATAAGGTTTAATGTAAAAATGTCCAAAATCTAATGAAGAACAAACATCAAATTTTGTGTCCTTTTGAAGAAGACACCTCAACAGACTCTGGAAATGTTTTCTGCAGATTAAGCTCTTAAGCTGCAGACAAGCTATTAGGAAAACTGCTGTAAACAAATGGCACTAGCTGTTTATGGATGGGAGACAGTCTGTGGAATACAAAGAGAATGGGTTGCCCCTCTATCTCTTGGAACAGACCTAAAGGTTGCAGGATGTTTTCAAAAAATTATATGACCACTGAATGAAGTGTGTTACTTCAGAAGATGAATAGTTTGAGAGTAATGCTATCTAAATGTATATAGAATCAATAAAGGTGATAAAAATCTTTTCCACAAACTTTCTGAATGTACAGTACCACATATAACATTTTATTAAATCTAAATATATAAAATTACTTGTCCTGACTGACTGACTGATTGATTCATCATTGCCCAGAGCAAACCACTGAACCTAGAGGTGAAATTGGTACACAGTTAGGGTGTCATGAAAATGCATACTAAGAAGGGATTTTTCAAAATCCCCCTGCTGGGGAGAGGGAGAGGATTAACCTGAAGAATGGCTTCTACTGTACTATTTTAGATGTGATTTTTTGTTTTCAACTAAATTTAGTCTTCATTGAGTACTTAGCTGTATTAAATTGATAACATTTCAGACATTGTTATAAATATTTTTATATATTTCGATTTTTTAACCAAATGTTCAAACCATTTTAAATTTGAATTTGTTATTGCATATTGGTTTGATTATAGAACGATTGTAAACGNACTGAACGTGAAACCTAAAATACAAAAAATACAAAGAGAACACAGAACAAGACGAAACGTAAGTCTATCAAGTGCAACGAGTTTATGTATCTCCACCACAACACAGCTACGTGTAAATTAAATACTCGAACAGATCTGAAAACTTTATTTTATAATTTATTTTCTGTAGTTTTTGCAACTTATTATTCTGTAAAATAGTCTCTAAAAATGATGTTTAGAACTCTGTTGACTTTTAAAATTAAAGTAAAACTATAAAATACTGCAACATTTAATTTTTCTTTATTATTGCTCAAATAACGTTAAGAAGGAACAAAACAATTGCAACACAATCATCATAATACATAGCCATACTACGTATGGGCTATGAAAAAGTGAAACGAGGTTTGCATGATCAAAAGTAAATAAATGAAAGTAATCCTATTTTTACAACGTTGTCTGAGACCAATGTATTTTTTTTTATTTACTTATTTTTATAGCACGCTGGATACAATCCACGATGCGGGTAACGTTATAAACAAGTGCACAAACTTTGTGATAAACAGAATTAGTGAACAACAAATATTAAAAATACAAATTTAAAACTTCTTTAAATAGTCAATATTACATAAAGCTGGAAACACAAACAGAAAAAAATCGGATAACACAATATAGTTTATTTTCAATTCATGTAGAATTCCCATTTTAGTTTGTACTTTTATATATTTTGGATAAAATCAAGATATCATAATCTTAACATTTATAATGGTAAGGAACATCACCCAAGTGTCCCTCTCCGATTCTGATGATTGCTAGTTTTTGATATTATATAATATGTAAGAGAGATACATTCTTTTTCATTGGCAAATAAACATTTTTAGGGGTGAAATTAGTCTTTAAGTTAAACATGTCAAGTAGTATTTTTACAGTTTCATATAGAAATACTTATCTGATTTAGATGAAACTAATGTAAAATTAAGTACACCAAATAAAACCTTTATAATCCAGTAAATAATTTTAATGTTTGTTAATAATTGACAAACTTTTTCAATCTTACACAAGATCGGCTTCAGATCAACATCATTCTAAAATTAGAATGTAATTACATCAAACATTCTAAAATTTGTTCGGTGTACAGTACTTAGTCATTAATCCAGTTTTTGAGAAGAAGGCTATTTCTTAACATAAAATTGCTTCATATAATAAATGATAAAAAATATTTTTCACTCATAGAAAAATTTTTGAGATCAAACACCTCCATTATATTTTTTTGAAACTCCCATAAAAATTCCACAATAAAATCTATTTTTTTTTTCGAAAAATATACATGTTGCAGAATTGATTGAAATTAAATCTACAAGTTTTTGCATTTACATCGAAATTCCTTTTAAGAAAATAAAAACTTCTGGCATTATAGCATGCAGCCATATTAAAATGATGCTTTTTGTAAATAATAGATTCTTCAAAGATTAAAAACATCAATAGAAGTCAATAGTTAATGCACATTGAAGCATACTGTATATATCCACAACTCTTGTTAGGATGAACAACTCCTTCATTTATGATATCTTTTGGGAATACATAGTGTCATCCAAAATTCTTTGTTGTTGTTTTTTGCCAGGGCAATGCCAGGCTCATCTGCTGATCATCACTAAATCACAACTCTCAAACTTAAACTTATGTATAGATCCTGTTATTATATGAAGTTCTTACTGTTTGAGATACTTCACTTTATCATCACACTCAATTTAGCACCAGTTCCAAAAACGAACAAAAAGAGTGTACTAAATCAAAGTTTGACTATATATTTATTTATATTCTATTATATTTACATTTAGTCTATGATCTTAATCATTTTCAATATTTATATAATAATAATATAGATTAAGTACTCTTACCTCCTTGATCGACCTTTTAACAGCATACTAGTATGATTTATTTCATTGATAAAGGGGGATGTTTCATCAGTATCTAATTTTGTTTCAATTTGAATAATTGGAAAAGTGCTATGTATCAAAAGCGTAATTTTATTTTTTGCTCTTTCTGTTACCTAAATTAATAATAATATATTTAATAACATATAACTACAAAATGAATTTACTTTTTTATAAAGAAAATTCAAATAATATAACAATAATCAATGCACTATATCAATTCTAACAGAAATCTTGTACCTAATTTCTTATAAAACCAATAAATATTTTTATAAAAGAATTCAAGAAATCAAATCTNATAATAATTATAAATATTAATACTTTTATAAATGTTACTAATACCAAATGCAAGAGTTTTGCTATAGCATGTATCAAAAATATAAAAATTACATTAAAAAAAAATTTTATTTAATGAATCAAAATTATTATTTTTAATTTACAGCTATTCAACAATTATAATTTTTTAACAAATAACTAATTAATATGGTTTATTATAAAATAAAGTTTTCTAATAAAACTATAGTAATAACTACAGAAAAATCAATATATCTTATTAAATATGCATAAACTTTATATAAGCCAAATGTAATTGGATTTTTTGAGTTAAAATACCAAATTTCCTAAATGAATTACTACTAAAATTTGAGAACTAATTCTGTTGTCAAGTATATGGTAATTGTTGACAAGTAATGTCAAGTGTATGTAACACATACACAAGGAGAGTTCCCTTCAGGTCCTTTAATTAACTATTAGAAAAGATGCTGTGGTCACAAATAATCCTATATGACAGTTTATGTAATTATCCTGTATGTCCTATTTGTCTTGGATGACAAAACCCATGCTATAACTGTAGCTACATTTATTCTGGGCATCATATTTATGTTCATGGAATCTCTATTCTAAGTTTCTGCTGATATCCAATGTATGCTGTTTGCAGCCCTATATTATCCAACTTAGTAGGGATTCTGTAGATAACAGTTCTGTACATTTTTTGGGACTATCATTTATTAGAATTCTATAAATAGTTGGGTTCTTTTTATAAACTATTCTTGACTTATTTGTTCTAGTCCAGTGGTTCCAAACTTGTGTTTCATGGAACCCTATGGTTCTGCCAATAAAATTTGAAGTTGCACAATAAAATTAGTTTTAGAGGTTTAATTAATAATTTAAAATATATATGAAAAATTAGGAATAAAAAAAACCTATGCACAACTCACATTTTGGAAAATAAATCCATTGAGTCTAATGGTTTGAGAATCAAACTATGTATTCAATTCTTTCTTATCCAACTAAAGTGTTCATTCCATTGTTGGAGATGGAGTTCAATCCATTTAAAGAAATGAACTCCATCTCCAACAATATTTAAATACTTAAAGTGCTCATTTAGCAATTCACAAAAAAAATCAAGTGCATTCAGTTCTCCTGCTAGTGGAGTTCCCACCACATCAGTTGATGAAATCATATGCAAAAAAATGAATCCTTTCCATTAATTACTAATTTGAATTATTATTATTTGCTTTTCCATTATTATATTTTTTTGTATGTTAAATAAATTATTTTCAGTTTTTTCATTTGTTGTTTTATTTGTAATCAGTAAAAATTGTCAGGTTTCAAAACTTTTTATCAAGGCAAAAAGAGTTCTACAATTAAAACTGTTTATTAAACAAACATTTTCAACCTACTATCATAAGCCATCTTCAGGTTTTTAAATTCGATAATCAATCAAAGTGAACATTGTAAAAACAGTATGCTCTCCATCTTTTGCAAAAAACATGTAAAAAGTAGAAATATGTAAGAGCAAAATTAATGATCAAATCTGAATGCCAAGGATGTAAACACATTGCCCTCAGCATGAAAATACATAATAGAAAAGAAATTGGGGCAGAAAAACCCAAGTCATATATGATCTTGCAATCACATTTCAATTTACTTTTATTTTTAAATTATATTATATTTCTTTAAAAATTTTATCTAATATTTTTTATTTAATTTTCCTTAATCATTCGTTTATTTTATTTGTATGAGTTTAAATTTGTAATTGGAATTTTACAAATTTAAATGTAAATTTGAATATATGAATATTCCATTTTTGTAAAGATTTATTATCAAATTTAAAAACCTGAAGATGGTGTATGATAATAGGTTAAAAATGCTTGTTTAATAAATGATTTTTCCAGCAAACATTAGATGATGATGTAAGATTTTTATTAAAATAAGTTGGGAACTGCTGTTCTAGCCAATTCATTGATGACTGACTTCAAAAAGGAGATGAGAACATAAATTTAGTAAATCTTTTACTGCTTGATGATACTTTATTTGCTTACATGATAGTATTGATGAGACTGAGAATTAATTTCTTGTAACCCAATGATGTTTCTATTTTTTAAATTTGAATTATATCTGTCTCAAATGGATGTGCAATGAACATGGGTATGTTTAATCAAAGCTCTGAATGCTGATAGTTTGTAATAGAGCAGATTAAATGAGGAGGCAGAATGTATAAATGGTGAGTAGTTGGTTTGATATAAACATTGGTGTAGATTTGCTCTTGATAATGTAATGTCAAGAAAATGGACTGATGTATGTACTGCTCTATTGTTCTAATTTCAGATGCAGACTGTATGAATTTTTATCATCATTTTTCCATAAAACTAACATATTGTCAATGTACTGTACAGTACCTCTTATATAAAATAACAAAATTGATAAAGTTTGATAAGATAGATGTTTCCAGCTGTCTTAGTACTAACTTGCACAAGATTCTAGCTAAAAGGCTGCCCATCAGTATTCCTCTTCTTTATCTCTATATCTTTCCCTTAAACATGAAGAATAAAAAATAGCAAACAAGATTTGTCATTTCTTCTATATCTTTTGTGAAGTTTATGGAGTTGGGGGGAGACAGAGAGAGAGACAGAGGAGAAAGACCACGTAAGAAATTCCTTTAAGGTCATACACAAGGATCAAGTTTAATGGAAGAGTATAGGCTTTCATAGTCAAAAGTGGTAGCTGTTTCCTCTTCCATAAGGTTGATATTAGATATATTCTCTATCAGTGACTCTTGAGTAGATGACTAAGAAATTATAGTTTGATGAGTTTGAAGTAATATATTTTTGCAGTTCTCTTTCTAATAAACATGTAGGTGCCTGACACTTCTCAACAACAGGTCTGAATTTCTCTCCTTGTGCATTTTTGCAAAGGCAATCAAGCTTTCCTGACTCATAATCAGAGACATAAAATATTCCAAACAACTTTTGGAATATTTTAAATCATGACTTAGTTAGGGTTGGCTCACAACAAGATGACCTAAATCCATCTATGATGACCTCTTTTCTCATCCTATAAATTCTACAAAGGATCAGATTACCCAATCTTTCACGTACATATGCATGTTGAAAACATGCATAAATCATCCAGGTAGTTTCTTATGCATTTCAGCTATTAAAATTTCTGTATAATTTAATTCATGTCAAATTATTTCATTTTATATAACGTGACAGGAATTAATCTTAACTTTCAAGCTTTCTGACTCATCTTTGGGGAAATTAAGAATAAATTTTAGATTAATGTATCAAATTTTTATATAAATAACTTTTAAAATGAATATTTTCTGAAGCATTTATAGCAACTTTATTTTTATAGATGTGAAAATTCATTATAAAATATTATTTAATATGTGGAATATTTATAGAAGTACTAATTATATAGAAACAAAATTTATAAAATAGAAAAAAGCTCACTCTTATTAAAAAAAATGTAAATATTTCTTGCATTTGAAAAGATTTTTAAATGCATCTAACAATTTATTTTATTCTTAGGAAATACTAATGAAAATAAACCTTTATTAGTTCTATCTAGGGTTTCTCATTTCCTGGTCTTTTGCTTGTCCTTGGATTTCGAGAAAACAGTGAACTGTTTCCCAGGATAGAATTAATTATTTTTAAGATATGCAAAATATCTTGAAATCAAATGATATAATTATTTTTCATTTTTTAGAGTAATTTAATATGTTCTGCAACCTCCAAAATCATATTAATAATGATGTGTAAGATATATAAAAATTACCTTTGAATTACATAGAAATTTTCACAAATAAATAAAAATTATTAAAGTTTGCTGGAAACTGCATACAACAACAACAACGACAAAAATACTTTAAATTGAGTTGAAAATTAAAACAAAAAAATGAACTTAGATCAAACTTCTAACTTAAAAGGTAATTTTTGTTTTTTAAATAAAACATATTATAAAAATTTACAATAATATTTTGTATTAAGATTTTAAAAAGCAAAGATGGTCAATTGGTCAATACTCTGATCACTCTATCTGATTCTTATTTTAGTAATGAAAAGTCCTGCTACCGAGAATGCCCTTTCTGATTCAATTGATGTGAGTGGAATCATGTTTAATGCATTTAAAAAAGACAGATGTTATATGTTTTTTCACTTTAGCCTGGAAAATTTCTAGTTTGTTTTCAAGATTGTAGTACTTCTTTTACTCTCTAGTATTTTTGATTTGTCTACCTCAACTGCTTTAATAGAAACATCAAGCTTATAGCCCAATAATTTGGTAGTTCATTTGTCTTTAATAATCAGGTTTATGAAAAAACTTCATACTTGCAGACTTCATACTCATTTGTATCTTTGCCCAATTTGCCTAACCTGGCATTATGCAGATATTGAAGGTACTGTGCACGGTTAAAAATTAAGACAGCATAAGCACAATTATTTCAGATATTACAGGTTCTGACAAGTAAAGAATTTTCAGAGTCCTGCCACAAATAAGCTACATATTAATTATTGACCATTTGTGACATGAGCAAAAATTTAAAAAACTAAGTAGGTTTAAAATTAATAAATACAAATGTATTCTGACAGTTTATGAGTTAATTATACTTTCTATTTGCAAAATTTCCTCAACCTTAACACAGAATAAGAAGAAAGTGAACTTTTAAGAAATTTGCAGGATTTCCCAGGATGAGAAGAATTTCCCAGGTTAAAAAAAACCGTGATCCCATTTGAGAAACCCTAGTTCTATCTCTAATAATGATAGAGTATTAATAATATAGAAATACATATACATATAAAAATTAGTAAATGATTTGCTAATCATTTTGATATCATCCATGACTATTATGTTTTATGGTAATTAATAAGTTCTTTTACTAGACAGACAACAATAAAATATAAGCATCATTCAATTACAAATGTTGATGAATAGCATTAGAAAAATTATAAAAATTATTGAGCATTTTTCATAATAAATAATTTGTGTAAAAAAAGTAAAAAAACATTTAAAATTAATAAAATTAAAATAACTTTCAAAACAACACTTACAAGATTAGAAGAATCAGCCTCAAAATTTTCTGATTCACAAATTTCTTCCTTTACTGTATTGTCTTTCACAAATGATGCATGTTCAAAATCTGCAAAGTCATCTTGACATTGTGACCAGGAAGCACCTTCAAAATCAGCAAAATCATTTTCTTCTGCAGTTGCTTGTGTAAAATCTGCAAAATCATCTGAATCACCAATAGGATCACTAATAGGACAACTATCTTCTGTCGAATCAGGAGGATTTAATTCAAGTGGTTCAATTTCTCTCTCGTGTGATGAGATTTGACTTTCTTCTTCTGCTTGCTGAAAGTTGGCAAAATCATCATCTATACATTCAGAATTTTCTTGTAATAGAACATCACCTTTATTTATCGGTGACGATTCATAGTCATAAAACTTTTCGTCAATCAAATCTCTATTTACTTCTTGATCAAATGAATTATCAATTTTATGATTTTCACTATTTTCGATTGTTTGATGTTTATCACAAATACTCGAAGTTGTAGGAGATGACTTAGCAGTTTCGAAATTGGATACTTCACTACTGGCATCTGATGCTGAAACAAATTTTTCACTAATAGAAATTGGACTAATTTCAAAGTTTTCTTTATCACATTTTTGTTGGAATGATTTTTCTTCAGAGCTCTTAGGAACAATAGGCAATGAAAGTGTGTTTTGCTCTTTAGATAAATCAGATAAATTCTGTGATTGTGATTGTTCTACCCTGTTTTTTAATATTTCATTTTCATCATTAAAATCTTTTATCACAAATTCTGATTTCCCTAAAGAACTTTCAATTTCACTTTTTTTGATATTTTCAGAATCCAGAAAATTTTCAGTTTTACATTCTACAGTTGTAGCCAATTCTTCGGTGTTTATTTCAAAATCTGGAGAAAGTCTTTCAAGTGAAGTCACTACTACAGGTACTGTTTCCTCATCAGTTAAATTTTCTATTTCACTTCTACTTTCAACTTGTTTTGAATAATAGGTACTTTCCTGAATTGTGGCAGGTGAATTGCTTAAAGATTTTGAGTCACTAATTGGAATATATTCTTTACAGTTATATTTATCAATCTTACTTGATTGAATATTAAGTGATATTTCTGCAGAAATTCTTTCACATTTTCCATTTTGTAATGAAATAGTTTTTCCTGGTAGAGTTCCTTCAATTTCTGGAATAATTTCTTCTTCTTCATTTTCAACAGCAACTTTAGAGAAATTTGAAAAATGATTTATATGAATTTCTGTCTTTTGAATATTAACATCATTTTGTGATTGCACAAAATAATCAGAACTGATTTTCTCATTTTTACTCTCCTTGTCTAATTGATCACTTTGCTGAACACCATTTAAATTATCACTAAATTCCCCTAAAGCTGCTGTAAAATTTCCAAATTCATCATCATCACTTTCTATTGATGTATCTAATGGTGGTGGTGTGGATGGAAGCATTGGAATAATATTTGATGACATTTTTATACTTGTCACCTCATTAATTTTCAAAACTTCTTTTTCTCACCTTCATTTTTCCTCTGAAAAATATTTGAAATTAGTATTTTATCTAATAATTTAGAAAATCACTTTAAAATATTTATATAAAAAGAAGGAAAAAATTTTCTTAAGAAATTACTTACTACAGTTACTTTTTAGTTAAAAGATTAGTAAGTTTTAAATAAAAATTTAAAATTTACATATTGATCTATCTAATAAATTCATTATTAGGCATTTTGTATTATGTATGATACAGCAATTTAAACTATAGAACATAAATTTTTATATAAACAAAAAATATACTGAAACTGTATTTGACTATTCTATATGCTGTTCTGTTTTGTTTAATTTCATCCCTTGTGAAACAAGGACAATCAATTGTCACAATTGCTTCCACGTCAGACATTCTTTTAAATGTGATGTAGTTAACAAAACAATAAGAAATAACAATCTACTTGTTTAAAAAAGAAAAATTTCATTCAAAAATAAACAGATGGCATTGAAAATTAATCAATCATATGTTATAATTGGCTATGAGTGAGATTGAAGCTTATTCCTTATAGATATAGGCTTACAATACTTTTTTTCTCAAACCAGGACAATTTTGAGAAAATAGTCACAACAGAAAATAAAACTTATTAGGATAAGTACCTATGATTGAAAAGGCTAAATAAAGAAGTTGTTAACAAAAAACAAGTTAAAAGCAAATTTTAATATCTTATTATTAAGAACTTATTAATATTTATCATTAGTGTGAACTTTCTTTAAAAATTCTTTGTCACTTAAATCAGTAACATTAAAATATGACAATATATTTGAGGAAGTTCCTTCCGCTGCTACTAGGCATACCTGTTTCGCACATTTCAAGTGATTTTTAATGTCCAAATGCCCACCATGAGTTACTGAAAATTCTAAAAAGCACAGTTCATATTTCATTTTGTCAATATGATCACAAACTTTTTCAAAACAGATAATCCTTTTGTAATTCATCAGTAAACAAACTGTTTATTTTGCACTGTACATTAAATTAATTTAATCTCCAAAATGCCAAAAAGAATCGCAAATGCCGACTAGCAATTTGAACTTGACTAAGAAAAGACAAGAAAAACAATGACGTGGCCAGAATAAGTTTGTGTTGCCAACTCTAATTGAAACAAAATATCTAAAAAAATGAAATAAAAATATCTGGATCTCATGCTATTATAAATTCTGTGAAAAAATATCTGGAAGAAAAAATAAAACATCTAAATTCATTAGACCATATGCTATAAATTTTAGGGAAACATCTAGACAACATTAAAAGTACAGGTAACCCCCCTTATAACACGGGAGTTACGTTCCAAAAAATTGCCGTGTTATGCAAATCCATGTTATAAGAAACAAAGAACTAGTGCGAAAAAAGGGGTTAGGTTCCAAAAATTAAAAAATATGCTGTTAAATCCTTATTTAAAATCGGATTTACTATTCATTTTTTTCATAGGTAAAATACTTATTATTTATGTAAATATTTTACCAGAGGATTATTCATCCTATATGATGATCTCAGCATGAGCATCATCAACTGGTAACAGTTGTTGGATTCGTTCGTTAATAGCGGTTGCTCTGCAACGTGAGTGCACTGCTGTTTGTAGGCATTTAGGAATGATGGAGGAATCTATAATTCTAAAATGAGCTTTTAGAGGCAAAAGAAGGGTTCCAATTGTAAAATTTAACCATTAAATAGATTATTGTTGAAAGAGTATTCAAAGTATCCAGGAAAACAATTAGAATGCTCGCGCAGAGTTACGCGGAAGTATAAAAGAAGGCACCCTTTATTACATTTCATGTTATATGAGGGTTTTACCCAATTTTCAAACCACATTAGAGTGAACCCATGCTATAAAACCACCGTGTTATATGGGGGATGTTCCCAATTCTCAAACTGTGTTAGAGCGAATCCATGCTATAGAAGTGCCATGTTATATGGGGATTACCTGTACTTAGATCTAGATACAAAATATCTAGATTGACAACAGTAAGTGTAACAGAGGAGACATTTTAGATGCCAAATTGCCATTTTACCTGAGACTGAGCTATTTTTGCTTCTTGTATATTTGGCACTTAAAAATTTTATCAAATAACCGGAACAAAATGACAAACTGGCCAAGACACAGGGACCACATTATCAAACTGGGACAGTCCCAGTCAAAGCGGGACATCTGGTAAGCATACTTATAGATATATATTTCTAAAAATTTATTGGGTTCCTACTCAAATTTTTCTTTTAAATTCCATGACTTTTCCTGACCCTCACGTCCCTTATGGTACAGCACATTAACAAAATAAAACATCACTTGACTTACTAAGAACATTCACTTGCTTCTACAACTTTTTAAATTTTTATTTTTTCTAATTAACAGTTATATATTTTTTATAATCAATGAATTAGTAAAATTGAAAAAAAAAAAATAAGACAGAATTATCATGTCTTCTCTATATAAAACTAAAATGTTTTATTAAATAAAAATAATTTATACTGTTATTAACTCATAACTAAAACTTCAGGGCTTTGAAAAAAAAAGAAAAAACCATTAATTATTATTAAAAAATTCTGTATAATCCATGTACAAAAGTATAAATTTATTAAATTTGTCCATTAATAAAATTTCCAAACTTTATAAAATATTAATATTAATAAACTGAGGAAAAGTTTCAGAAATCAGAAACTGTTTTGTTATGTGATCAAAATTATTAAAATGAAAAATGATAAATAATACCATTTGAATTAATATTAAGTTATTTATCATTTTTAGTTCTTTGTTATATTTTTTTTCATTAGTTCATTAACACCTGTCCTCAAATTGAAAGTGTAAATTGAGAGAGATTATGTTAAAATATTTCAAAAAATTTTTATCAACATTAGATTATTAAGAGTATTTTTCTCTCAACTTATAATACTACATAATTAATACAGCAGTTTTAAAATCAAAAAGTATTTTAAAATTTAAAAACAACAATTGATATTGATATATGCTTGTATATTTTTGTGCGCCATAATTTTGGGGAAATTTTGTGTATGTTTGGGTTAAATTTTGGATCATGAAAATATTCTGCTACCCCTTTTCATAAGTTGCATTGTATCACAATACTTCTTGCTGCTTGCAGACAGCTACACTTGGTCAGCCATACTGTCAGCAAAAAAAATCAACAAGGCAATCAAGGAAACAAACTCCCTGACTTTGACAATTTTTATCAAATTCTGACTTTCCACCACTTTTTTTGAACATTAATGAAAATCCCTGACTTTTCCAGGTGCACAGGAACACCAAATTTATTAGTATAGTAATACAGTGGGTGATCAGTTAACGAACAGTTCAGATAGTGAACAAATCGGATAATGAACACTTTCACGGAAGATTTTTATGATCGGACAACAAACATAAAAAGAGGCGATGGAAAATAACGAATATTGATTGATTTTCCCTTGTCTTCAGGTAACAATTCGAAACCTTTCAAAGCACAGGAGACATCAACATCAATGCTCAACCTGATACCGATCAGATAGTATTCCTCTGAATTTTGAACTCTCCCTTGTAATTCTAGCTTTTTGTTTACCTTTCTGACAAATAATTTTTTATAGTCTTCGCGAGACTGTCAGATGGGCACGTGTTAAGTTTTACGTCGGATTATGTTTGTTAACCAATCACCCACTGTATAATACTTTCAATTTAAATAAAAATTTCAGACTGAAAATACAGATGCAAAAAAGTCAGTTTCTAACAAAACTGGATATGTTGCCATGATTATTCTGAATTATCATTATTAACCATTTCTTTAAACTTTGAGCCAAACAGTTGTCAGATTACATAAGGCAATATTAATGCTACTAACTTCTAATTAAATTTCAGGTAATTTGGCCTAGTGATAGGTATTAGATACCATCTCTTGATAAATTTAATAATTGATTTAGAAGGTTCTGAAAAAAAAAAATAGCCTGAAGTGCTAGACTTGAATCCACAACTCCCATATATCATTTGGTTGCATTAACTAAATCTTTTTTCAAAAAAATCTGTCCAATCCTTGCTTTCAGAACTATTAATTTAGATATAACCATACTGGTTACTTGTGGCACTGATTGAGGATGACTCAATGCTCAGGACCTGTAACTCCCACTATAGCACTCAGCAGGCTATTGCTTTAACCTGGCATGGTATGTATATATATATATATACAAGTATAAACAACCACAAACCTTGTAAAAATCAGGTTTATAAAAGTTTTATAATTATTAAATTTATTACTTTTTAAATTAAAATTATGTTTTCTTTTTCTAATGGAATGTTTATTTACCAATTACAGAAGAATTAACCATCATGTAATGATTACTTGGTGGAGAAACTGATTAGTATGATTAAAAATTAGCAAATGATTAATTGGTACATTTCTAAAAATGTTTAACTTAATATACATTTAAATTTTAAAAAAATTTGTTTCTAAAATATTCAAAAAAAACTTTGTCAACTCATAAAAATAATGTATTTGAACAGAAATCAACAAATGTGAACAGATACAAGCACTAAGCATTTTAAATGCCTGCAAATATTCAAATTTATTATTCTCTGTTAGAATAAGTTATTTTTGAGTTAAATATTTGATGATGAAATAATTATAGTCTCAAAAAAACATTTAATCTAATAAACCTGACTGCACTTTTTGACATTTTAAAATTACTATATTTTTTACTTTATCTGAACAAAGAAAGTTGACTATTACATTGAAGTAATTTAAGCATTCAATAGCTACTACTTTTTTAGTAGGTATTATCTATACTAATATTATAAAGAGGTAAAATTTGTAAGTTTGGATGTAGGAGGTAATCTTCGAAACTACTCATCCGATTTCAAAAATTCTTTCACCAATATTTAGAATGGACCTTCAGGGTGGACATAGGCTGTATATTATTCCGTTAAACATTCATATAAATAAAAAGATATCATCTAGAATTAAGGCTTTTATGTCCAACAGATGGCGCTAACTCTGCGAGTACGACGACCTAAGTTTGGTTTTCTGTGAGGCATTATGCTTTTCTGTGAGGATGAACTAAAGCAGATCA
>NW_019384814.1:199373-200710 GCF_000671375.1 Centruroides sculpturatus
TAAAAAATTTTAATGAAGATATTTATCTTAATTATGAAAATATACTAGCATGTTTTTTAATTTTTGGAACCTAACCCTCCTTTTCATATTAGTTCTTTGTTTCGTATAACACGGATTCGCATAACACGGCAATTTTTTGGAACGTAACTACCGTGTTATACGGGGGTTACCTGTACATTTATAATAGATACATTTTGAGCCACAACGTGTGGCGGGGTCTGCTAGTAGTTAATAAATCAAAAATTTTCTACTAAATCTTCTATTTTAAAAAGTCAAAAAAATTCTTGGGTTGTTTGGAAAGTAATTTCGGTTTTTTTCCGTGGCAAAAAACACTATTTTTATAATAAATAAATATTTTATTGAATTATATATCAACCATTTTGTTCAAATACCTGTTGCAATCATTTCTGTTAGTAGCATGATTCCACATTCATAAAAGTTTTGATGTTTGCTTACAAAAAACTGATTCAAGTAATTTTTGACATTTTCATTTCAAGAAAACATCTTACAGTTAAAAAAAATTTGTATAAACCGGAACAAGTAATAATCTGAGGGTGCCTGATCTGGCAAATATGGTTGATGTGATAGCACATCTCATCTAAGCTGTAACAATTTCTGACAAGTTATCAAACTTGTGTGAAATTTCACATTATCATGGTAAAACACTACACCTGTTTTGTGGATCAATTCTGGCTTTTTCTGTTTGATGATATTAACTAAAATCTTCTTACGTGAATACTGGAAAACATATAAATTAACACTCCAAAACCTTTAAACATCCATACTAGATCTGAGGACACAGAGGCGGAGTTGAAACGCATTCAGAACATAGCAGTACAGCACGGATATAGAAAGAACCTGATACACAACCTTGCCCGCGCATACATATCACAAATAGCCGCACGTGACACTTCTAACGTACAAGCAGCAGCCCACAAAACACACAACGTAAATAACACACAGTCTCGTGTGGTAGTTGAGTACAATCATCACCTCAATTCAGTTTACAGAGAGATTGCCGCCCATACTAACACTAAGATTGCATACAAGAGGCCTAGCACTGTATATGGGCTACTCCGTGGTGGCAAAGACAAAATCAATAAAAAGCAAACACCAGGTGTTTACATGGTCCCTCTATGGGACAACAGGTTTCAAAGGGAATTAGTTTATATTGGGTCCACAAAACGCTCTTTGAATAAAAGATTGCAGGAACACAAATACGACATCGTTAATAAACGGCACACCACCGCCCTATCAACATATGCCACTGAACCCGGCATAAGAGCTGACCTACATGAGGCCAAACTGATCAAACTTTCTCACCGGGTGGAACACCT
>NW_019384814.1:201238-213461 GCF_000671375.1 Centruroides sculpturatus
TGCCCAGCGAAGCGGGTCCTTGCAGCTAGTAATATATAAAAATATAAAACGTTTAATAAAATATCATAACAGATTGCGCCAAATTTCGAATATTGTCGGGAAAGTTAAGAAACTCGTTGCTAAAATTTTTTAATCGTTTATCCCAGTGTTTCTCAACGGGGGCAATATCGCCCCCCAGTGGGCGTTTTTCCATGTTGAGGGGGCGATTAGTAACAATTTATATTTTGGGAGCGAAAAACAATTTTCTGGGCGATATAGTAAAACATTATATTAAGAATAATTAGATATTTTATTTGTTATATCGTACAATAATTAAACAAATAACAATTATACTAGTCACTAGTCTATTCGATGCAGTACGAATTTGGCATTAGCTTTGTCCCTCGGCATCGGAATTTTGTAGTGAAGGGGGCGATACTATGTAACAGGTTTTATTGAAGGGGTCGATACTACATTGAAGGGGGCGACAATTCATTAGAGGTTGAGAAACACTGATCTAGATCAGGGAAAGTGGGAGAGAGAGCAACCGGGCTGTCAACCATAATTATATAATCCTTTAGCTTCCTAACATATTTGCTGTAAGGTTTTTAATAAATATAATAATCAAAAACAAAAATTTAGGCAATAAATTACTACAAAATGACTAATTCATAATGTTTAGAGTTAAAAGAAATATTCTGTTTACATAAACAAAGTTGTATTAAAGTTCATATTTTGAATATGCTATCAAATGAAAATAATTTAGGTCTAAAATAAAGTTCAGCTTATTGTTTGCTTATATTCTGTGTGTTATAAGAGTATACATGCAGACAGACTTACATATGTAAATTCTTTATTATATGTCTATTGATCATATTCACCATCTCAAGTTAAACTTTGACTTGTAATTTAAATCTTAATTTAAGTTAAATCTATATTCATCATGTGGTAATTCTAGATTTAACTCTTAAATCTGTGATGTTTAACTCTTGACATTCAATTACAAGTAAGTTGTGTGTGTAATGTGAAGTAAGTTATTGTGATGATGATATAATTTCAGTTTGATGAGTTTAATAGTTTAATTGGAGCAATTAAACTATTAAACTCGGTAAACTAAAATTATCTTATTATTAGCATAACTTCTCCTACATTTTCATAACCATATTTAAGTATACATTAGCAAGAATACTAATTGAATTGTTAAATAAGTATTTTTGAAACAGTTGATTATTGTATTTTGTGTAATCTAAAGTATATATAAGAATGGTTCATTACAAGATAAGAAATAAACTATTAAATCATGTATATCTTCTCTGTAAAATAAAAGTAAAGTTAATTTCAAATATTTTAAAGCATTCTTACTTATTAATACCCTCAAATAAAAAATTAATAATATAAATTTTTATTTGAATTAATTATAGCTGCTATAAACTATATACAAAAAAATTATTAAACATTATTAAATTTGTAATAACTATCAAAACTTAATAGTTTATATATATATATATAAAAATGGACATGTATGTCCATTTTTATATATATACTAGCTGCAAGGACCCGCTTCTTTTCCGGTCACAAATTAAATGCGAGGTGACGAAGAGACGCGTTGGTGGCTACCGAGGGTTACGCATTGGCGGACACAAAAAAGTCTAGCAACCAGTTACTTAACTTTCCCGGCAACATTTAAAACCGCGTATGTGGCGCCATCTGCCGCGGCATTTTATTTAAAAACTTTTTATATTTTTAATTATTATAAAACGACAAAAAGCTTAACTTCGAAGGTAGAGACGGATTTTATTTTAAAAAGTTGTGAATGCTAATAACGAGGAAAAACGACGTTGAGTCCGACCCTACTCGAAATACGACACACAATCCCCTTCATCTACCTACTNGTGAATGGTGTTTGTATGTGGTGGTAGCCCCAAGTCTCCATTCGTGCATAGGGGTGGTTGCGTCTCGATAGCTATAAGGGTGCGGGAGATATGGGCTTGAAAGTGGTTGAAAGTGGCTTTCTATTTCGAATGATTTGTTCGAATTTAATTCGAACAATGTTCAAATTTGTTCAAATTAAATTCGAACATAAAATTCAAATATTGGTTCGATTATAGAACGATCGTAAATGTTCCAGAAACGTTGAAAATAGTTTGTTTGACTGGACATGAACAGGAGACGTTCAGAAATAGAATCGGGACCAGGAAGTGTTAATATAAAGTGGCATGCAAGATTTACAGGCGGTTTTTTGCGGGAAATTGAACATATTTTTATGCTCATGTAAAAATTCTCTGGAAACGTCTGGAAACGGGAGACCTAATTTTTGCATTCTGTGAAAGCAGGTAAGATTGGCTATAATGTAATTATCTTAATCTTCACTATCGTTACTTTTTAAAAACCCAGCGAAGCGGGTCCTTGCAGCTAGTATATCATATTATATCATAAATAACACTAATTTTTATTAAAATATTCTATAATTAAAATTCCAACAATTATACAATAAAAATAAGATAATTATCAAAACATTTCAATAAAAATTTTACTTAATTCTTTCTATTTAATTTTAAAGATGCAGAAATTATGTGTAATGAGAATAAACTTCAAACATTTTTACAACATAGAATATTCTAACGTATACACATTCATGTATTAAATGTTGATGTAATCTGAAAATGACTTTCAAAAAACCAAACACATTAGTTGAATAAATTTATTGTACTGTATACATTTTTGAAGATTTATTCAACCATAAATCCAGTAAAGTATAATCTTTAATATAAGAATATCATGTTTTAATAAAAAATTCAGTTTAAAAATTTGTATAGTGATTCATATTGATAAATTCAATTCTTTTGAATACATTTTATCTATTTCATACATAAGCTTAATGAAGTTAAAAATCTAGTTTATTAAAGTTCACTAATTTAAACTGAGAATGAGTTTCTTAATTCAAATGAGTGAATTCCAATAAAGCAGATTTTTTAAGTTTAATTAAAAAATTAGAGCTTAATTTATTATTTACCTATTTCAGATTTTGAAAAACTTGTTATCAGATTGTTTAAAATATTTTTGATTCTACATTAAATGTATTAAAAAAAGTAGTTAATTATGTAACACTATTTTACAGATTATATACAGTTGCTTTATATATTATTTATAAAAGTGACACTATCAAATTAATTTCCTTAATCAAAAATTAATATAGATGTAAAAGTAATAGTACATTCTAGTATGATATCAAAATAATAATTAAAGTACAAAAAAAATCACATGAATAGAAAATAGGTCAGAACAGATGTTCAGTGTAATATTTCTTTCTAAATAAGCCTCATTTTGTCAAACCATGAATGTATATAACTTCTTGTGAAACTTATTTTTTATCATCAGATTAAGCCTGTAAATTGTTTGAAAATTTGGTTTAGTTATATAAAAAACTCAATATATATAAGTGAAAAATATATAAAAATGTAAGTACATGTATACATGTGTGTAAACACACAGTATTTGCTTAATAAAAATAACTTTGGAACTTGTCTAAACTGAAAAAATGAAACTAAGATTAGTGAAAATTCTACTTTTTGTCCAATAAAGCTGATTTTTTTGTTATATTTTTAAAGAATTTGGAGCTATTTCTCATTAATTCTAGTTTTATTGACTTACATTAAAAGAATATGTTAAAACAATTAAAAATTGTATACTTGAAAATTTACTAATTTTAATTTTTATTATTATTAATATATTCAAAACAACATTGATTTCACTAAAGCATATGACAGCATCAATTGTGAAGAAATGTGGCAAAGAATAGCTGAACTTGGAATATCCAAGAAATTAATAAAAATGACAAGCATGTATATAGAAAAATCAATCAGCAGAGTCAGGATGGGAAACAAACTGACAGAACCCTTCAAGATAACTACAGGACCTAAGCAAGATGATGTTCTCTCCCTCATGTTGTTTAATCTAACACTTGAAAAAATTATTCACAAATTGCAGCAAAGTAACAAAGGAGTAGAATTGAACAGACTCCATTAACCATTGGAATATGCAGATGATGTTTGCTTGATAAGTACAACTCGTAAAGACCTAATCGAAAATGCATCACTATTACTCTCAGAAGCAGAGAGGGTGAGTCTGAAAGTTAATGAATCAAAAACAAAGTATCTGCTACTATCAAGAGGGCATCAGAGTGAGAGCACTGACAACCTTCTGGTGAAAAGTACACATTTGAGAGGGTCAGCGGCTTCACTTATCTCAAATCCAAAGTGGACAATAACAACTCCATCAGAACATAAATTTACTCATGGCTCCATAAGGCTAACACATCATACTATACTTTGCAAAAAGTAATACAATCTAGACAAGTTTCCAGAAAAGTAAAGTTAAGATTGTATAAAATCATTGTCTTACCAGTGCTGCTCTATGGCTGTGGAACTTGGTCCATACATAGAGTCACCGAACACAAATTGCAAGTGTTTGAAAACAAAGTCTTCAGGAAGATCTTTGGACTCATGAGAGATAACAGAACTGGTACTTGGAGAAAGATGCACAATGCACATTGCAAAGTTGATGACTATGACATCATACAAACTACAGAAAGAGAGAAGCATCAGATGGGCAGGACATATAGCCTGCACTGACACAAATCAACATGTAACAAAGTGTTGACTGGGGAGCCTTAGGGTAAAAGACCTGTTGGATGTCCACCAGTGCAACAGAAAGATGAACTGGAGATGGATCTACAAAGAGTGATGTACTGCCTGGGTGGATGCAAGAGGTACAAGATGGAATGAATGGAGATTGTCGCGGTGGTTAAGGACCCAAGAGGCTCAAATAACCATTGAATAATAATTAATTAATTAATTAATATGCAATTCAACAGCAAATATGTTATTATGGGTATGTTCATAAAGTTGAACGAGTTAAACGCATTAGTAACGAATCGTTCTAAAAGTAGTAGTCTCGCTCAGTGCGCATGCTCTGCGGTGATGACGTTTCGAACAAAACTCTAACGAAGTTCACGAAGGAAAGAGTTAGTTCACTTCGTTAAGAAAATGGCAGCCGACGATATCGATGTTTCTAAATCTACTCGAGTGGTTAAATTGTGAATTAAAAGGTGAATGATTAGAATAACTGTCCACTCAAAGCAATCTAAGAAAAATATTTCGGATAAGGCTGCACTAACAACATTCATATCTTCGATTTTAGAAACATCCATTTAGTTATAAATGAATCGTTCGAAAAGTCTAACTAAATAAGAATAACGATGACGTCATTTTTGTTTAACTCGTTCGACTTTACGAACATGTCCTATATACAAAAAAGAATTTTCAAAATTTAGAATGCTGGCAAACTTTGAATTTATCAAGTTGAATGCACTCTTGCAAATTATTTCAAATTTAAAAAATTTATTNTGTCCTATATAAAAAAAAAAATTTTCAAAATTTAGAATGCTAGCAAACTTTGAATCAAATCTAAATTTCCAAAATCATTAATACAGTAGAGCGTCGTTTATCCGAAAGTCCACAATTTTAAGTTTCGCTAGAGCTGTGGCGCTGCAATCTTTGGCTATATCTTGGGCTACTCCAATAATTTTTTTGTTGGTGTGTGTTTTTCAGTTGGCAGCACTGGCACATTTATGTGGTGTTTTTCTGAGGACTGTGTGTCATGCTGAATCGAACGTTTTTGATACTAGATCATCTTCTAAAGTATATATTTTTTGGATTTTTTATTTTTCAATATATTTATTTTGTTTATAAGAAATAAAAAAATAATTTTTAATGATACAACAGCCACGATTATTATTTTAAAAAGTTTTTGTTAGGCTTAACATTGACGAAAATTCAACGCGAAGCAACACGCAATGGTGAAAAATTTCAACACGGAATAGGTTAATTAATTAATATATTTTTTTGTACATAACTGATTATCCGAACAACCCTAGTTCCCAACTGATTCGGATAAATGATGCTCTACTGTATTCTAAAATTTTACTTTTACTAAGAAACAGGAATCAATTTTTATGTTTTTAACACTTGTTCATTATTTATATTAAGTCTTTTTTAAATGACACAATTAGAAAGTTAAACACACAAATATGCAAAACACTTAATAATTGAATAAAGTTTCATACATCTCAATTTTAAAATTTTTAAATTTACTACCACATGTTATGCATGTTAAATGTTTTGAGAACTCAAAGCAATACTGTGATCAAACTAAAAATGTAAATAAAACTCACAACTATCTTTTAAGATTATTATATTTTATAGGAGGCGAAAGAATCTTTAATAAAATAAAAATAACGTTACCAAAACTGTAACAAAACTAAATCCAAAGCCATTTATTATAACAACAATGGTTATTTCAATTTCAGTATGAAAATTTTTTTAAAACTTTAGTTCATATGTATTTACAGGATTATCTATTTGAATATTAGAAGTGTATATTTTTGTGTTTAACTTAAAAATAAAAAAACTATCAAACTATTTTAACTTTCTAAAGATGAAATGAAGTTCTGAAAAAGTTTAAGAAAAATATTGCCATACTTCTTGTTTTAAGAATATTTTTAATATGTTTTTTATTACAACAAATTTTTATCAACTATTTATTTGATTATTCTATTTTTAAAATATTGTTACTACTGTTTAAATATGTTATAATGTTTTAATAAATATAGTATATACTATATTCTTAACAACACTGAAGATTTAATTTTTATAGGTCTAATGCTTACCTCTATACCAAATTCATTTGTATTTATTATTTAATTATAGCCATATTATAGCCCAATTATTTAGGCATTTGTTGGTTTATTAGGTCTAACAGAATTTATCAAGTTGAATGCACTCTTGCAAATTATTTCAAATTTAAAAAATTTATTTAGCATTTTCATTTTAATTAATTAAATATTATCCCTAATTTCTGTTACAGTATTAGCACAATTTTGTTAATAAAAAAAAGAAGAGTTAACTGGTTGTAACCTATAATATTAATTCTCAATTAATTTCTTATTTCCATTATATATATATATATCTAAAACTATAAAAAAATAAAAATAAATACAAATCAATACAGTAGAACCTCGATTATCCGGACTAATTGGGGATGAAGGTAGTCCGGATAAGGAAAAATCCGGATAATCGAAACAAATACTTTAATTTGTCTTTTAATGATAATATAACACGTTTTCTTTTCGATGACATATCGGTAATATTAAAACTAAATACTGTATTTAAATCGTGATCAAATTTTCAAAAAAGAAACATTCGTATTGCATTTGGACTACTACTGACCAACGCTAACAGACTACCTATTGTTTAAAAGGCCCTCTGGTGGCGCAAGAAGACGGATTTTATAAAATAAAATGCAGTTGATACTGCATTTTTATGAATAAAAATTTGACAAACAATTTATCATTTTATGACGAGTAAAATTTTTTCGTCGCGTTCGCGGCTTTTAAGTAATGCGTAAACCTTCGAGGCGCGAGGCCCTTCGAACCGCNAAATTAATCGATTCTAGACTAATTTGACTCAACATTTCCAAAATATGTATAATTTTTTGGGAAAAATCCATATAAACTATGCTATAAACAAAAATTTGTAGGATTACTTACCGAGTGTGCACCGTTCAACTATGCCATTGCTTAAGCTTGTTTTTGTCATGGAGCTTGTCATCAAATGACGCTTGTTAAATTATTTTTTTTGTGAAAAATTTGCTGAACTTTGGAGACATCATTAATATAAATATAATTTTTATGGACGTTAAATAATAAATGGTTTTTAGTAGGTCCGCTGCTTGTTTAAATTCAATGGTTCGTGCAATATCCGCTATTGGTCTAGATTTGACCAATCCTGTCGCAACACTAGTCGGTGATGACGTTTTACCGAATTACAGGCGTTTTTGTAGCGTGTTTGTACAAATACTGTTGCAATTTTTTCACTGTGATATAGGAATCCAAACTATAGGAACCCGTGTTATGGGGGGGTCGACTGTATTGTTATTATTCTATCTATAATTAACATAATTCTTGCAAATATTATATAACAGTCAAACAACTTCAAGAAATTTTTTTTATTCAAAAAGTTTTTATATTTTCTGGATTAACTAGATCTAAAAAAATAAAAGAAACTAAAAATATTTGTTTTTTAAAATCTTAAATAGAAAAAATAGTATAACTACCCAAAAATCTTGGTACAGGCTGAAGTCTACATAAGATTATAAACTTATACATAAAATTCATTGCATTGCCAAAGTGTTTCAAAAGCAATGCTGTTCCTTCCTTGTTGGTTTTTGTTCTGGAGTCACTCTCTAAAATCTTAGCTATAAGCTACAGTCTATGTACAAGAGTATCTTATCTACAAAAAGTTAACATTCCTGTACAATTTTTGCTTCTCACACTTATACACAAGGGCAGACTATAGCCAAGGTGTATAAAATTCTATAGTGTAATAGAATTTTATAAATTAATGTTATTTGAACGATAAAATTTAGATAGTTTAAAAACATTTCAATACAAAAGTCTCCACAGGTAAATATTTAACTTTATGTTATCCATTAATCTATCACCACAGAGAAAAAACAAAATATTTTTTTATGAATTATTAAATAAATAATAATGAATGTATATACAGTATATTACTTTTCTTTTAGCTTCATCTATCACAGAAAAATAAATAAACATATGATCCTCTAAATATAATCTTAATTACATTCACAATAAAAATATATATACAGTTGAACCTGTTTATCTCAAATCTCATGGGAATGAGAAAACATTTCGAGATAAACAGGTTTTGAGATACAGAGGTTCCTACACAGTAAACAGTAATAAGTTTGATTGAAGGTATTTTATGAATACAATAGTGAGTACAATATATACCTGCATTAGGTATAAATAAAACATTTTTGACATACATGAACAGAAATAGTTTGTCAATAGTTTCTGATGCTGACTTTCTTCAACCAATAAGACATAAGCCAAATTCATAGTCAATCAGAGAGAGCATTACTTGCAACTATATACTGTAGTCACTGAGCTTTGAATTTATAATTGACACTTCAGTCCATAATTTGAGATATAGAGGCTTTAGAGAAAATTATTTGTGATAAACTTGGAAAATATATTGAATTTAGGCTGAAAAGGCAGGGAAAGAAATAAATTTTGAGATAAAGGGAAAGAAAGATTCATATAAATTTGAATTAATTCAATATTATTTTGTATTGTACATTAAAAAAGAATAAAAGATAGCAAATTTGTTCAAAAAAAAAAAATTAATTTTCGCACTAAGAAATAGTCAAANAACTAGATCTAAAAAAATAAAAGAAACTAAAAATATTTGTTTTTTAAAATCTTAAATAGAAAAAATAGTATAACTACCCAAAAATCTTGGTACAGGCTGAAGTCTACATAAGATTATAAACTTATACATAAAATTCATTGCATTGCCAAAGTGTTTCAAAAGCAATGCTGTTCCTTCCTTGTTGGTTTTCGTTCTGGAGTCACACTCTAAAATCTTAGCTATAAGCTACAGTCTATGTACAAGAGTATCTTATCTACAAAAAGTTAACATTCCTGTACAATTTTTGCTTCTCACACTTATACACAAGGGCAGACTATAGCCAAGGTGTATAAAATTCTATAGTGTAATAGAATTTTATAAATTAATGTTATTTGAACGATAAAATTTAGATAGTTTAAAAACATTTCAATACAAAAGTCTCCACAGGTAAATATTTAACTTTATGTTATCCATTAATCTATCACCACAGAGAAAAAACAAAATATTTTTTTATGAATTATTAAATAAATAATAATGAATGTATATACAGTATATTACTTTTCTTTTAGCTTCATCTATCACAGAAAAATAAATAAACTTATGATCCTCTAAATATAATCTTAATTACATTCACAATAAAAATATATATACAGTTGAACCTGTTTATCTCAAATCTCATGGGAATGAGAAAACATTTCGAGATAAACAGGTTTTGAGATACAGAGGTTCCTACACAGTAAACAGTAATAAGTTTGATTGAAGGTATTTTATGAATACAATAGTGAGTACAAATATATACCTGCATTAGGTATAAATAAAACATTTTTGACATACATGAACAGAAATAGTTTGTCAATAGTTTCTGATGCTGACTTTCTTCAACCAATAAGACATAAGCCAAATTCATAGTCAATCAGAGAGAGCATTACTTGCAACTATATACTGTAGTCACTGAGCTTTGAATTTATAATTGACACTTCAGTCCATAATTTGAGATATAGAGGCTTTAGAGAAAATTATTTGTGATAAACTTGGAAAATATATTGAATTTAGGCTGAAAAGGCAGGGAAAGAAATAAATTTTGAGATAAAGGGAAAGAAAGATTCATATAAATTTGAATTAATTCAATATTATTTTGTATTGTACATTAAAAAAGAATAAAAGATAGCAAATTTGTTCAAAAAAAAAAAATTAATTTTCTACAGAAATTTTTAAAAATATTTTTATTAGTCAAGCTGAATGTTTAAGTCAGAAATCAATCAATATCATCATTACAAATGATTTTATCAACATTGTATTTTTATAATCATCTTAAGGTAATCTTAATTTCTTATGTGTAATTACAATAACAATTGCTTTGTAATGCTATTACTGTTGTTTCAAAAAATTTCTGTTTAAAAAAATACAAAATTATTTCTTGTAATTTTGTATTTTTATAAAAAAAAACAACAACAACAGTTCATTCATTTCATTAGAATGATGGTATCCAGAAGCAGAAATAAAAAGTAAGATAAATTAATATAATTAGGTATCATTCTTATTAAAGTAGCTGTCACAATTGAAATTATTGGTATTCTAGGAAATGAAAGATAATTTTAATAATTATAATAAATTGAAACTATCACAAGATGGCAGCTTAACCACCTACCTCTAGACAAATTAATTTATATCTAACTATTAACAGCCTAATCATAGCCTGATAATTTGGCAAATCATCTGGCTTTAATCAAAATTCAGGTCTGTTGAGTTGTTGTTTATAGATAGCTGTCACAAATGAAACTATCTTAAAGTCAAATAGAAATACAATTCATAAATATGTATAGTACATTATGGTAATGATTGAAAAATAAACATCAATGCTTATATCATTTGTTAAATCTAAAGAATTATATACATATATATTATTAAATCTAAAAGATTAAGATTATATATATCATAATTAGTTGCTTCATTCAGTTAAAAACATTAATTTCTTGAACTTTTAAGTATAGTTTTATATTTTGTTTTTGAAAATTGTAAAAATAGTATATTCTTATAATATAAAATTAATGATTTTTAGATTTTTCACTTTATTATAACAAAATTTAGTAGCTAACTGGTAACATATTGAGTTAAGTCATATTTTAGAAAATCATATTACAAAAGAAATTGTCTGATTAACATTACATTAGATTGTTTTTTTTTTTAATTAACCATTTGTTTTTTCAAATTTATATACAAACTGCTCTCTGCTTTGAAGTAACAATTATTTGGAAACTTTTAGATTCTATAAACTAAAATAATGATGTAATAAAATTTAATCAACTGTAGAATGGACTTAATGTCTGATCTATTGTACATTTATTACAGATTTGACTCATTCGTTCTAACCATAGGCCCAGCATCAATTATCTTAATAATACTTGAATCAAGATACAATGACCGGAAGAAAAAGTAAACTCACGATTCACATTTGCTACACATTTGATTTTAACACACTGGCACGTTTATTAATAACTAGTAACTAATGATTATCAATCATCAACAATTATTTTAATGTTTTCAAAACACAATAATTATATATTTTGTGTAGTAAATAAAGTAAAAAAATTAACAAATATATTAGTTCAAATATTTAAAAAATTAGAAAATGAAAATATTATTATTATAATATATAAATTTTAATATAATTTATTATTGATAAACTACTTAAAAATAACTTAACCAACAAAAATTTTTACTCGTATCAGAGAAATTTTTCATGTTGATTAGTCAAACATCAGAACAAATAGAAAATTTGCAAAATATCATTATTATTCCTATTTTTTTTAATTGACGAGATTAAGAAATTAAAAGAAACTTTAATTATTACTACTATTCACTCTCATTTTTATTACGGCCCACCAGCGGCCAAGCGGTCTTCGTACCCCGAACACCGGTAATTCGGTTGTGGGTTCGAGCCTCGCTCGGACGGGCTGGCCACGTGGAGTTTT
>NW_019384814.1:213857-238166 GCF_000671375.1 Centruroides sculpturatus
TTTTTTTTTCAGTAACATACAAGGAGCATTTGTTGATATAGGTTTTTATTAGAGGAAATGCATTTTGGGTCTTAATGACCCCTCGTCAGTCCTTATAACGGTTGATTATTGGTTACAAATTGACATTAAAGAAAATATTGGGTAATTGACTTATTTTCTAATGTCAATTTTTAACCAACATCTATCGACTCTGGCAATATGGACGCCTCCATGGGGTTACATTTAGCGATTTTATAAAATAATCATAAAGATTGGATAAGACGGTTAACATGTAATATTATTTAATCCCATACATTGTAATTAAATATAAGATTATTTGACGATGATTTAAAAAATATTAAAAAATGTCTGAAATATAGGCCTTTTTTAAAACTAAGAAGGCCTCTTTAAGCAAGCCTATTATGGGTTCGGCCAAGCTCACAATGGGGCGGCTGGGTGGTGAGAGACAGGGTCCGACATATCCGGACAGACCACTAACCGAAAAATCCCAAGGAATTTTTCGGCCCGTCGGATTCGAACCCAGCGTCCCCAGAGCGGTATGTTGCCACCTAGACCACTCGGCCATCCTGCCGTCAAAACATATAGGCTGTGTCGCTAGTAGAAGATACGCTTGAAAACGGAGTATGAAACGATGTCGTTTTTATATATAGAGAAGTTCTTTTAGGCTTCACCATAGTAACAATAGCAGCTAAATATTTTATCATCATCATTTTTACTATTCATCTCTATTAGAGAGGTTGAGGCACACGTTTTAAACCTGTAAACGTGTACGTGTGACGTTCGGCGCCGCTTTCCCGTAAGCCTAAAAGTTTGACGATGGTGTTTGGAATGTCGAGCGTGATTCCACCGACTATCCAAACATCATTGTCAAACTTTTAGGCTTACGGGAAAGCGGCGCCGAACGTCACACGTACACGTTTACAGGTTTAAAACGTGTGCCTCAACCTCTCTAATAGAGATGAATAGTAAAAATGATGATGATAAAATATTTAGCTGCTATTGTTACTATGGTGAAGCCTAAAAGAACTTCTCTATATATAAAAACGACATCGTTTCATACTCCGTTTTCAAGCGTATCTTCTACTAGCGACACAGCCTATATGTTTTGACGGCAGGATGGCCGAGTGGTCTAGGTGGCAACATACCGCTCTGGGGACGCTGGGTTCGAATCCGACGGGCCGAAAAATTCCTTGGGATTTTTCGGTTAGTGGTCTGTCCGGATATGTCGGACCCTGTCTCTCACCACCCAGCCGCCCCATTGTGAGCTTGGCCGAACCCATAATAGGCTTGCTTAAAGAGGCCTTCTTAGTTTTAAAAAAGGCCTATATTTCAGACATTTTTTAATATTTTTTAAATCATCGTCAAATAATCTTATATTTAATTACAATGTATGGGATTAAATAATATTACATGTTAACCGTCTTATCCAATCTTTATGATTATTTTATAAAATCGCTAAATGTAACCCCATGGAGGCGTCCATATTGCCAGAGTCGATAGATGTTGGTTAAAAATTGACATTAGAAAATAAGTCAATTACCCAATATTTTCTTTAATGTCAATTTGTAACCAATAATCAACCGTTATAAGGACTGACGAGGGGTCATTAAGACCCAAAATGCATTTCCTCTAATAAAAACCTATATCAACAAATGCTCCTTGTATGTTACTGAAAAAAAAAGCCAATACTTTTAATTCTTTAAAATTATGATTATCTGTTTTTTTCATTCCAAATAAATATAATGATAAAATTATAATTTATTATTGATAAACTACTTAAAAATAACTTAACCAACAAAAATTTTTACTTGTATCAGAGAAATTTTTTGTTTTGATTAGTCAAACATCAGAACAAACAGAAAATTTGCAAAATATCATTATTATTCCTATTTTTTTTAATTGACGAGATTAAGAAATTAAAAGAAACTTTAATTATTACTACTATTCACTCTCATTTTTATTACGGCCCACCAGCGGCCAAGCGGTCTTCGTACCCCGAACACTGGTAATTCGGTTGTGGGTTCGAGCCTCGCTCGGACGGGCTGGCCACATGGAGTTTTCCGGGTTTTCCCCACGTCTGTAACACCCAAATAGGAGCCAGTTACCCTTAAAAAGGCATCCCCCTGGGCAGATCGCCCAAGTGTTGCATTGCCACGACTTAATACAACAAACAAACATTTTTATTACATTTTCAATAAAATCCATAAAGCAATAATAATAATAATAACAGAAATATTTTTGAAATGCTCCAATTACTTTCGAATAGTTTTTTAAATCGTGACATCAATTCCATTCCATTATGCAGTGAAAAAAAATCATCTTGTTTAACATTAATACTTAATAATGTATTTGCTTGTGTAATGCAAATCAATGTAAACTAATGTAAAATCATCAATGTTTTGTTTTGGGAAATTAGATGCTTTTTTTATAATGTAATCACAATATCAATTAAACTTCCAATATTTGCATTATGACTCTTACAATTTTTATGATATTTGGTTGCATTTTAATCATTTTTACATACAAATTTTGAAGAATTTAGAAATTTTTAATATATAAATTCTACTTTAAAGTTGAATTTCTTAATAAAAGCAATCAAAACTAAATTATTTATATATTAAATGTATATATTAAGTTATGAATATTTGATGTAAAATAATAATTACTTCCTTAAAAACATATTAAAAGACAGGTATTCAGTATTGTCATCTCTCTTACTTCACACGGAATTAGAGTTTGTTTATAATCTATTCTTAATCAATACAAATTTATTTAATTTAAACTTAGCGATAACCTTAAGGAATTAAAAAAAAAAAAAAGAAAAAAGAAAAAACTTCGAAAATTACATACACCGATACCTTCTACAAATTCTCGATTGAAGACGTAAGGTTCACTGCGCCACCTAATATAGATTTATCATTAAATTTTTTTTTTTTTTATGGAAAGAAATAATATTAATATTGTCATATTTGGCCGAATAATTTTCAATAAAATTATACAAAATATAATTTTATAAATTTTGTTCAGAATAAGTATAATAGTTTCTATTATGTTTGATTTTTCTTAATATTCTAAAAGATGACAAGCAAACCGATTCCCGATACGAAATAAAAGGTGCTTTCGGCCTTATGTAGATAATTTTTTATCGCCGTTGTACTGTTTAACTGAATGATTGTTTTTTTATGCAATAGCTATTTTTTCAATGCTTTTAGTTCCCTGTGGATTTTAAGATGTATTTTTTTCATACTTATTAGAGCCGCCGCAAACTACAGCTTTGCGGCGGCTCTTACAAAGTTGATGGCCCGATGGTCGAGGCGGTTAAACTGTCAAAATTCAAGAAATGAAAATTAAATAAAAAATTTACTTTCTTATTAAGAAAGCTATAAATAAATCCGTGGTTTTAATTTTTTATCTAGAAACTTTTTAGATTCTCTGGTAAATTTATTTCAAGGAAACATCAGCCATTCAGGGAATAAAAAAGAGGTACCCAATGCCCCAAGACTACAATAAACAATTAACTATTTATAAAAGACCTCGTTACAGATGTAGAGAAAACCCGAAAAACCCCAAGTGGCCAGTCCGTACGAGCGAAGCGCGAACCCACAACCGAATTCCCCAGTGTTCAGGGTGCGAAGATTATTTGGCCGCTGGTGGGCTTCTTTTTTTTATATATTTTTTTATTAACGTAAAATATAAAATTAAAAAAAATATAAATATTCGATAACTGATTGATTTACATAAGTAATTTGTGGTAATTATATGAAACTGTGGGATGGCGGGATTTATGAGTAATAAAGCGGGACACGGGACTTCTATTTTTAAATCGGGACATTCACAAGAAACCGGGACAGATGGCCACTCTGGTCCAGTGACGAGTCGTCCGTTTTCGGACCAAACCATTTTTCAACCAGTAGCAGGGAAAGATTATCAGTCTCAGCCACAATCGATGCATTGATGAACGGTTTAACCAACTTTTACTGGAACCTATCAAGATGGCGGAAGCAAACAGCGCTATACTGGCATTTGCAGTATAGTGCTGTTTACATAACATTGTATTAATAGAGAGGTTGAGGCACACGTTTTAAACGTGTAAACGTGTACGTGTGACGTTCGGCGCCGCTTTCCCGTAAGCCTAAAAGTTTGACGATGGTGTTTGGAATGTCGAGCGTGATTCCACCGACTATACAAACATCATTGTCAAACTTTTAGGCTTACGGGAAAGCGGCGCCGAACGTCACACGTACACGTTTACAGGTTTAAAACGTGTGCCTCAACCTCTCTAATAGAGATGAATAGTAAAAATGATGATGATAAAATATTTAGCTGCTATTGTTACTATGGTGAAGCCTAAAAGAACTTCTCTATATATAAAAACGACATCGTTTCATACTCCGTTTTCAAGCGTATCTTCTACTAGCGACACAGCCTATATGTTTTGACGGCAGGATGGCCGAGTGGTCTAGGTGGCAACATACCGCTCTGGGGACGCTGGGTTCGAATCCGACGGGCCGAAAAATTCCTTGGGATTTTTCGGTTAGTGGTCTGTCCGGATATGTCGGACCCTGTCTCTCACCACCCAGCCGCCCCATTGTGAGCTTGGCCGAACCCATAATAGGCTTGCTTAAAGAGGCCTTCTTAGTTTTAAAAAAGGCCTATATTTCAGACATTTTTTAATATTTTTTAAATCATCGTCAAATAATCTTATATTTAATTACAATGTATGGGATTAAATAATATTACATGTTAACCGTCTTATCCAATCTTTATGATTATTTTATAAAATCGCTAAATGTAACCCCATGGAGGCGTCCATATTGCCAGAGTCGATAGATGTTGGTTAAAAATTGACATTAGAAAATAAGTCAATTACCCAATATTTTCTTTAATGTCAATTTGTAACCAATAATCAACCGTTATAAGGACTGACGAGGGGTCATTAAGACCCAAAATGCATTTCCTCTAATAAAAACCTATATCAACAAATGCTCCTTGTATGTTACTGAAAAAAAAAGCCAATACTTTTAATTCTTTAAAATTATGATTATCTGTTTTTTTCATTCCAAATAAATATAATGATAAAATCTTATTCTTCCTGAGTAGTTCTTATTCATTTTTAAGGTAGTGGAACACAGACGAGCCAGTATCTCACTCATTGTGCTGTTGAAGATATACAGTTGTTAATTTAAATATATAACATATATTTTATATACACAAACAGCATTAAAAAGTGGGAAACTTTTTTTTTCCCTGAAATTTTGACATTCCCTGTGAATAGTTTATGGCACACGGATCGGAACCACTACCCTAGATTGTTTGATACACAATGAAACCAATATATTTTTTGAAATAATTTATTCTATCTTTGTCTTTTAGAATGATTTAATACATAGTGTTCAACAGTATCACTTTATTCATTATTATACAATCTAAAACATCCCATGCATTATCGGATAAATCATATTTGAAAAAAAAAATTTGTGTTGCATAACTTTCCTGGCAAGAGTCAAAATTGTGTGTGGTTCCATCTGTTACGAGATTTTATTAAAAAATTATTATTATAAAGTGGTAAAAAGCTTAATGTTTAGAGTACAGATAAGTTTTATAAAAAATTGTAAATGTAATAAATAAATACTTCATTAAGTCTGACCCTCTCGATCTTTAACCACCAAAATTTAATAGCATTTATCTTCCTAATACACAAACCTCCCTGCAAAATTTCAGAAATTTTCGACAAAAAGCACAGGAATTATTAAGCTTCAAAGAGGGTGAATAAAATAGTGCTCCAAGCACACACTAACATCCATACATACAAAATAAATACATTACTATATTTCTTCAGATATTCTATAAAAAACTTATTTATATAGAAATTATTATTTCTAAATGATTAGATATCATCTAGAAAAACTTCCTTAAGTTTTTTTTTCATTGATAACCGATAAGTCAATTCCGCAGTATTATGATGAATTTTTTTTTTAAAACGTAGAAAAATCAATAAACAAAACAGTGTGCTTGTAAAATTTAGATAAATTTTATTGTACAACTTTTGATACAAAAATATAAATGCTAATTTTGTATTTTCCAGGATGATGATTTTATTATAAATATTAGGAATTCCTATCAACATTGCTAAAAATTGAATCTGAATGAACTTCTTACACTACCATTACTATTGACATTATTGCAGATGAGATTTCTAATTTTTTTTCTCCTCTTTTCCTTTTTACTTACAAAAGCTATTTTTAACTATAGCTATTTATATGTATATATATATATATATATATATATATATATATATATTTACATATAAGTATATATTGTATATTTGCCAAAATTCTTACAATCAAGTTTTCAAGGATGTAACGGCTAAAAAGGCACTCACACTCCTAACGACATTTCATGTATAAAATCCATTAAGAGTATTGGTATAAGTTAATTCATTTTTAACAAAATATCACTAAAAAGGATTAAATTATTCTTAAAAAAACAATACTTTTAAAATCATACATTTATAAATAGACCTACTATTTCACTCGAATAAAAAATTCCATTTTGAAACATTCAAATTTATTAGAAATGGAAATTATTATTCGATTGCTTTCTGATTAAATGTTCAAATAACAAAATTATTTAGGAATTATTATTCTTATTGAGATCATTTCACTCAAATAATTATTTAATTTTCTGTTGAATTACTAATTTGTTACGTGAACAATATAATCAATCTTTAAACATAAATAAAGCAAAGTAATTGTTCATTTAGACATCTGACAACGTTAAGTACAAGAGAGGTTTTTTTTTATAATAGTTTTGTAAAAAATTCAAAACTGAGAATTCAGTTTACTTAAACAACCTGTACACCATTCAATAATATCATCCTCAATTGCATCTGTTCGGAGGCAGTGCAGGGCTGGATTTTGTCACGTGCATAATGATTTTTTATTAACAGTGACTCAAATTAATGTTTACCAACTTCTAGAGTTTTTGGAGTATTTTCAAATGAATAGTGTTATATTTTTAACACAGACAAAAGGTCCTAGTCATGATGGAACAGATTCTTCACATATATCCATGCTATCGTTACCTCTATCTGAATCTTCTACATCTTGTATCCTCCTTTTCAATTTACCTTAAATATTTATAATAATTTCAATAATAATAATAATAATAATTGAATGAGTATTATATATTTATACTTACCAGTGACTTGAGATGTTTCACCATTTTGTAATGTTAATTTTGCTTTATATATTGGTTCATATTCCTACAAAATTATTTAAATATATAAAATGATATATATAATTTATAATTATAACAACACAATAATTTCATAAACAAATACAAAATTTATATTTATTTCTCATTAATTAATTAATGAATTATATTAATTAAATAAAAATATTTAAACTCCTTTAAAAATTAATAATATAAAGTATCATTCATTATTTTACTAGAGAATAAATCCAAATATATTTGGACTCATGACAATAATCAATAATTTTGAATTAAATATTCTTTGGAATTTAATTTTAAATCCCTGAAGCTGGATCTATAACTAAACACTTGAGTGCAATTTTTAAATTTTAAAGCTTCAGTAGTGATATTTTGTGTTATTTAGTAAGGGTTTTTGTTGTAAAGAAACCTATGCATAGCAGAAAATATTAATTACATCATTCTTGTATCTTAAGAAAAAAATTTATAGACAAATATTTCACAATTTTATAATAATAAAAATGTTTCTGTATAATTCATATCCCAGTTAATCAATTAATTCAGCATATCAAGTTTGTAGTGTTTCATTTTAACTAAAAATGTGCAACTTCTCATCTAATAATAATGTCTTTTTTAAGATTTGAATTTTATTTATTTGCTTTTGAAGCAACTTGCTCTATCTTTGATTTTTTCCTCCTTTCAATATTCAGTATTCTTTTTGTGGATATCTCCTTTGATTCATTTGCAATGGTTGCTATTTTATAATTCATCATACAAAATTGTTAATTCTTCCAACACAGCTAAAAGATAAATATTTTTGTTTTTTTTATTTTGAACCACTGTCAATTCTGTGCCTAAGATTAATAATTGACTTGCTGCATTCTCAAGTCAGGAAATGTGAAAATAGTTTGATATCTTTCAACAAAGATATCAAACTATTACAATTATAGAAAAAAGTAATGGTTTTATGGGGAAAGCCTTCAAAAAAACTAACTGAACAGAAGAGATTCAAACTTCCTTAATGCTTCCTGGAAAATATACACAATGATACAAAGATATCCAGCAGAAATAAACTTTAACAAACTAAATGAACATTTTTGATGGTTTTAAACCATAATCTTCAGGTTAAGTTACAATAGAATATAATACAATACAAAGAAGACAGAACATAATTTTTGAAATGGAAAGAACTACAGTTCCATTGATCAGAAAAGAATGCATCATTGATGATATCAACATGAATAGCAACTTTTATTAATGCAAAGATTATTTTAAAAGTGTATTTCAAATAAAGATTTCCAAGCTGTAGAGAGTCTCTGCATATCTGTAGTTTATGCTGAATTCCTAGTGGAAGCCATTTAAATTTCTAATTTCTTAAGATGTTTTAAAATGACCCAGAAGGTGACAGGATTTAGTTTGCAGACTCCACTGAGAGAGACTTGGACATCATTTTCAGAAGCAAATGTTCCTTAATACACGCATGCATCCAGTGAATGTTTGGTTGCTTCTATGTATACCACTCTTTGTTGAACCTGTTGTCTGTTATGTGGATGGTGTAGGCCCCAGGTTTCTTGTCAACAGGATCCTTGGCATTCCTTAATAAGGAGTGCATTGAAGAATTTCTTTTGAAATGCAGTTTTGAAGTTATTGGCTCTCGCAATCTGTTTGTAGATGTTGCTGTGATGATGGTTGTATTTGACAACTTTATTGTTTGCTGTTGTCCTTCTTATGTGTGGCATGAGATTTCATATTTATTGATAAAACTCACTGTGAGGCTTGGTTCGTAACCATGTTCCTTTGCTTTATATGTGATGTAATCAAGCTCCATTTCTCTGTCCAGAATATTGGATGAATATGTAAACATTTGTTTGACCAGCACTCTATTTTGTAAAGGTGAAGATGTTGGGATTCAATTCGGTTAAAGAGTGGCTTGTCAAGTTTTCTCTATACTTTGTTGGTGATGCAGTCCTGACATAATGTTAATTGGATGTCCAGGAAGTAAGCTGAATGATGACTTTGTTGATCCAGACAAGGGTGAAGGCCATAAGAATTGTGGATGATGGAGGTTAAGATTGTGGTACATCTGGTTTTTGTTGCCAAATTATGAGTAAGTCATTGATAAAAAACTCAATGTACCACAATTCTTAGCCTCCACCACCTACCAGAAATTTCTCTCAGTAACTTCTTTAAACAATCAAAGACAACTAATCAAATGACATTACATTATTTAATTAAAAAGTGAATTATGTCCACTTATTTGTAAGTAAAGTCTTTACAATATATGCAGAAATCTGTAGCAAATGCAATTTGAATAAACATGTAAATCATGATTTTTTTCATCCAATTTCATAAAAGGAAAAATATATGGACAACAGTGAGCAATAGAAAAGTAGTAAGTTTATATCCTGTCAATGGCAAAAAAACCAGAGAGACACAGAAAAACAAGACAGTCCCACTAAGTTCTGGCTTTTACAAATTTTACTGTATATTGTTTAATGCAGGGTTTCTCAACTGGGGTCCATGTAACATTACTAGGGGTCCACAGAAAAAAATAAATGATATTTTATGGTGATATTTTAGTGGTCTATAGGGTAATTCTACTTCAGAACAACTGTTTTACTGAAAATTAAATTTCTACAGTATATTATCAATTCATTTATTACTCATTTCTTGCATAAGGGTTAAAATAGAAATAATTTAAAATATTGAATATGTAAACAACATACTGTATATATCTCATTGAAAAAGGTCAAAGAGAGATTATAAAACCAGGATCTGTTAGGAGAATCTTATACCATCAGCGTCATGTCACTTGAAAGTGACATTTCTGAACGTTTTGCTTCAGTTTGTTCCAGATCTTGAAGATTAGGGAAGAGGGAGGCTATAAGTTTATAGCCTCCCTCCAGTATAAAGGTTATCAGTTTATTTTAACACTAACCTTCAGTTCTGTGCAAAACTCCATCTTGACAAGGTAAGAGGTATTAAAAGTGCTAGTTCATAAATACAGTAGTTACTTTTTCTGAAATTCAGAGCTTCAGTATTAAAATATTTTTCCAATTTGAAACAATGTAACAAAAAAAATATAAGGGTTTTTTTCTGTGCAATGTATGGGGGTCCACAAAAAAAATTAAGAGGAAAAGGGGTCAATGGGTAAAAAAAAAAAGGTTGAGAATCCCTGGTTTAATGTTTGCATAAAATTAAGAAATATAATTTTACCAATATAGTTTAATGATATTGGCAGCAATACATTTGTAAAAATTCATAATATATAATGCTAAACAGTTTTTAGATATCCAATAACATTTATTTCTGATTAATGTTTTATTGAGATATTTACAACCTTGCCTTCAGACTAATTTTCTTAAGAGAAAACTAATACAAAAGCCAATTAGATATAATACAAAAGAAACATTTCACTTATTAATCACAATAACATATAGTAAAACATATGTCAACATTTTATTTAGTGTATTTTATTTACTTCATAAATCGTTCTTTGAAGTTTTCCAGAATGCATCAAGCTCAGCTTTTGAGAACTTTTTCTCATAACATAATATGCCATCAGTAATATTTTTTATTTTTATTACAGTAGAGTGTCGATTATCCGAAAGAATTTCAGTCGGCAAATTTAAATTTTTGCCAGTGCTGTGGCGCTGCAATCTTTGGCTATGTCTTGGGCTACTCAAATATTTTACGTTTTTGATACTAACGATACAATAGTCTTTGTTAGGTTTAACATCAACAAAAATTCAACACGAAGCGACACGCAATGGAGAAAAATGTCAAGATGGAATAAATTAATATATTTTGTCGTACATAATTGGTTATCAGAAACACCAATCTTCCGAACAACCCCAGTCCCCAATTGATTCGGATAATTGAAGCGCTACTATATTAGTAAAGAATTCGAACATTTAACACTTAAATCAAGCCAAGACTTAAAATTTCAAATTTTCAAAGTCACTTATATTGGAACCTCGTTGGTGGATTAACCAGACCCATCGACATCGCTCTGCATCCGGAAAGAGGCCTAATGTTTGTAGCTGTCTTGCGACACAAATCGAAGGTGCTCGTGTTCGATATGACTGGCGAAAATCGAAGAAAAATTAACGAAGCTGACGGTTTCTACATGTCAGTCTTCGTCGATAGGAGTGGCAACAGACTATATTGGGGCGATACATTTGGGGAAAGAATCTTAATGAGGGAACTTGAGCCCGGAAGCAGTTCCCAAATCGCAGTTCGTAATACTGGTCACATCATATCTATTGCAGTCGATGACCAAAATATACATTGGTTGGACGGAGAACATCGTGCATTAAACTTTGTGACCAAAAATTTGAATCCTAAAACCGTAATTTATGGCAATCAAGACAAACTGCACGTAAATAGAAAACGTGTCTACGTCAACCCACTAATTACCAAGAAAGGAACTTGTGCCGCTTCAAGATGTACTCAGCTATCTCTTCTTTCACCTTCTGGTTACGTTTGAACTGGCTTCACATTGTCTAGTGACAAACGCTCTTGCGAAGGCGAGGGGTTCAATAATGCAAGACAACTAAAGTTTTCTTTACTGTGCCGTTTTCTTTTGCAGTTGTTGCTAACTGCTCTTCGACATCTTTCCGCTGTAGGAATGGAAAATGCATAGCAAAGGATAAGAAATGTGACGGAAGAATGGATTGTCTGGATGGTACTGATGAAGTGGATTGTCCGTTAACGTGTGGGGGTGGCGACTTTCATTGTGCCAACGGCAGATGCATTAATATAAGATGGCAATGTGACGGTACTAATGATTGCAAAGATAATTCTGATGAAGAAAATTGTGCCTCTACAAAGCAGATTCTGCCTGCTTACTGTCCTCCCACATACATTCGGTGTAAGAATGGCTCTTGCGTTCCTCCCGAGTTGCTGTGTGATCTTACTCCAAACTGTCCTCACGGAGATGATGAAAATGTGACTTATTGCACTAGTCGTCAGTGTCCTCATAATATGATGCATTGCAACAGCGGCCAGTGTATTCCGGACACTTGGAAATGTGATGGAGAAAAAGATTGTTTCGATAATATGGATGAAGACAATTGCAGCAAGGCCTTGACATGTAATGCTGATGAGTTCCGATGTGAAGATGATCTATGCATTCCTAAAAGTTTGGTCTGCGACACCTTCGATGACTGTCTTCTCGGAGAAGATGAAACTAATTGCAGTCACGGCTGTCCGAAAGGCAAGTTTAAATGCCAAGATGGTAAAACATGTATTTATATTGGAACTTTTTAACAAGAAAAGTAATGAAGTTCTAATAACAAAATTAAAGAGCATTTAATTAGTCTAAAACCATTTTCTGGATTCTTAATCAGCATTGTGTAAACAGATGTTCAAAGGATTTGTCTTTTTAAAACTATGAACTTTAAATTCATGAGAAGTAAGTGATTTTAAGTTCATCAGAAGAAAATCATTTTCAGGCTCAACACAAAGGTTCTATGCCAATTCTCCATGCATTACTTCCTATATAACATATTCAGATATGTTATATAGGAATATAACAGTATTCTGAAGACATATGTTAATGTCTTCAGAAGTACTGAAGACATTAACATATCTTCAGTACTTCTGAAATTAAAAGGGTGCAAAAGACTTTTGAATGACCCTGTATTTTATTAATCAATGTAAAAAGCAGACAATTTTCTATGACAGTTTGAAGTTGCATAAATGAGTTTTGCATAGAATATAAAAATTATACTTTTCTGAAAATGTCTGGATTTTACATTTAAGTAATAAGTCCTGCAGCAATTCTATTACTTATTGAAATTTATTCTATTTATTAATTTAACAAAAATTAAACTAAGTATGTGATCTAAAATATTAATTTCATTCAAACAAATTTCACACAGATTCATGAGAGCAAGCCAATAGATAATTGATGCATCAATTATCAAAATAATAATTTCTAAATGACTTTGTTATATTAACATTTTATATTACACATAAAAGTCACATTATACTTAAACCAAATGATAACATTAAAAACATATTAACATGAAGACATTGAATTATATTATAATTACTAAAACAGAGAATAAAATTTACCCTGAGCTGCTGAGCAAAACCTTCATTTGGATTTATGCAGAACCTTTTCTGTTGAACACGTAAAAATGCATCTCTAAAATTTAAAAAAAAACAAATATTAATATTTTTCTGTTACATCTTACTACATTATAATACTAATAGATTCTTCTTAAAAATTTGAAATAATTTAATATGATTTTCAAAATTTGACAATAATAAAAGTTAAAATATAATATTTATATATTGTTTTTATGTTATTTATCTTATTATTATAATTCTATTTATTTATTAAACACAATACAGTGTAATTTACACATGACACTAGGCTTTCTTTACATTTATTCATTCAACACTTCTTCATGTTGAATAAATAAATAAATAAGATGGACATGATTTCATATAAAGAATATTATTATTATTCTTTCATTCTTAAAAGATTTACTCATATAAAAATATTTTCTAAATTTTTATATATTTCTTGAAAACAAATTTGCTCATTTGCATTTTCTAAATTTTGCATGAAATAGATTAAAAATTATCCTTAAAAAATCTTGCCACAAAAATAAATGCACACACTCATTCATTTAGGAATCAGATAAACCAATATTTTATTTACTTTTAAAGGTAATACAGATTGTGGTAAAGTGGTTTGTTTTATTATTATTTCAATAAAGTAGAAACATGATAATTTTTATTTAATTTTTAATAACTACTATATTAAAATAAAAAAGCTTTCATAGTATTTGTAAAAACTAATCTTATAATCAGTGCCAGCCCAAGGCAAATTTCAGGATGGAGCAAGATCCTATTATGGCATCCACCTTGGTTGCCCCTAATTTATACTCTTTAATTTTCTTTACCACTGAGGTGCTCCCTAGGACTTAGCGTCTGGCCCTACCATTGGGCGAACGAAGCAGTCGCTCCGTTCGCCCAATGGTAGGGCCGGCTCTGCTTATAATCATATTTAAAAAACTCAATTTTTTTTTAACAGTATGCTAATACTTACTTTTATAGTTACGTTTTTATTCTGTTAATTAGGAATTCAAGTATCATAGCATATTATAGCTCTATATAGTAACCAAGAAAATGGCAAGAAACTATAAACTATTTTTCAATTATTTAACTAATTAAAACTATGAAAATATTTGATTTCCTGGTATCCCTGATAGACCGGCATGCCAGTCATTCCATGAAAATACAATATGTATGCCATCTTCACAACAAAAAAAAAATTTTTATAGCTGTTGTCTGCTTATAGCAAAATACCACTATATGAACTTTCTTTGTTAGTCCCCTAAATTTTGTTATACACACATATTCCACTGTATAAAGGAAATATTTAAATTTAACAAGAACTTTAAGATTCTAATTGTAAAATGGAATTTGTTTCTGTGCTGCTATGGATAAGTTGACATTCTGATTTAAAACTTTTAGATTTTAAGATCATAACTTTAGATTTAGGGAAGATGAAATCAAAACATATCAAAAAATATTTTGATATTAAAATTAACACTTCTTAATTATTCTTAAAATTATTGGCTTTTTTATTTCAATTTTGTTTTTAAAAAGTAATATCTATAAATTTTACTTTTTAAGAACATTTGTATCTTACAGCACTGGTTTTTAACCAATGTCAATTCAGGGTTTCACAAAATAGTGCTGAGCAGCATCATAATACTTCTTACATGTATTATTAAAAGTACAAAAAGTACATTAACTCTACATTGATAAAGAAGTAGAGATATCACAAGAAAAAATTATGAAGTTGGAGGTGTTACTATTAGGAAAGGTTGAAAAACACTATCCTAGAGAAATGAATAGTGTGTATGGTTAAAGAAATATCTATTAAAAATATACATAAACATTAGATCTGTCTAAAAATGTTAATAAAATTTGAAACTTACTTATAGGATAATCCATATGTTTCCATAATATATGCTATAACCAGAGTAGCACTATTAAAAGAAAATTTAAGTTTATTTAAAATATTAAAAGAAATTTATATCTATATTTCAATAAAAATATATAAATTTATATTTATTTTTAAAAAATTACTTATTCACCTCCTTGAAATTCCAGCATTTCCATGTATTAATACTTTCCCTATAAAAAAAATAATACAGATAATTTAATGAAAGTACTCTAAAATAGTCTATGTTATTAAAAAAACTAGTTGCAGTTCATAAGTTACTCATTATCATCATTATTATTATTATTATATATTATAAAATAATCTATATAAACACATATTTAAAAACAGTACTATTACTTATGCAGAAAAATAATTAAGTAGCTCTTGAGATCACCAGATTTGAATCATCTGGACTATCTAAGGAGTTACAAAAAAAAACAATTGCTTATTCTTCTCAAGTTGCCTATGGAAAATTTCCCAGATATGTTAAAAATTTTTTGGCATATAATACAGTAGAATTCTCAAGCATATAAAGCAATGAAATAACACAATGAATTCACTAACACATTGATGACAATTGAAGCATTTTTAAAAAGTAATAGTTTTGATATATACTAAACAATTTATAGAATTTTAACTTGAAACAAAATCAAGTGGAAACAAAGTGTCAGTAGTTGGATGGCCAAGGTGGTAAAAACACCAGTCTACTACTCTGGAGGACGAGACTCAAACCCAAGTAGGCAGGAATTTTTCATGGGTGGTCTACTCTGGATATACAATAGAATCTCATTTTCAAGGATTGCTCAGTGTGCCAAAAATTATCCATTGTTCCAAGAATCCATTATATCTCAAACAACAGATTTCCTACACACCCAGGAAAATATCCATTACTCGAAAAAATTGAAATTTTTTTGAGTATATATATTTTCCAACATATAAATACCTGTACTTGAAATTATTCAGTCTCTTGAGATAATCTATCCTTTATTCACATATATTATGCCGTACATATGTACAACAAAACTGATGGAAACTGTATACTCTGCAAGCACAAAAAGAAGCAGATTACATATCCTCATTAGCACTTCGCAACTGACTTCACGATTTGTTAAAAAATTTTACTATCTTGGTTAGTTTTGATGCTGCTTTTTCTCCTGTTGAATACAACCGCTTGATATTAGCAATGTCATGTATAACCTGTTCATTTATGTTGAAACTTGTCAGGAAGGTCTTCACAACTTGGAAGAACTCAATGGCCTCACTAAATTTTGCCATTACACTTGGATCAGCATAAGAATGCTACTAGGTGGCTCCTCCTCAATCGTATCAGCATGCTGACTCTCTTCATAAAAATTCTTCAATTGATCCCAGGTGTAACAAGTACAACAAAAAACTACAAATTCCCAGAAACACCAAAATATTATCTGAACATTGAAAATATGCAAAGTTTACAATAGATGGAGCTAGAAAATATCCATTATTCTGAGTTATGGATCTACTAAAAGAAGGCAAAATTACATTGATTTGGTGAGAACTAAAAAGATCTGTTATTCCAAGAAATCTGTTGCTCCACAATCCATTAAAATGAAATTCTACTGTATTAGGCCAGGTCCCTCACCATCCCATTGTGGCCTGAACAAACTCAAAATGGGACCTAGAAAAAAGCCTCATTAAGGTCCACAGGACAAAAAGAGTAAAAAAAGTCATTAAACCTCATATTTAAAATATTCTGTAAAAATGTTTTGAACATTACATTCAATTGATATTTTAAAATGCTTCAAATCTGTATCTGAAAAACTAATATTTCTTAAATTAATAAATTAGGGTAAGTTGAACAAATACAACAAAACCTTATTTTTAAGTTATAATCAAAAATTGCCAATTATAATTAGCGTATTTGAACAAATTTAATGATTCAAAAATTTGAGTTTGATGTTTTTGCTGTCTGTTGGAAACTTTAAAAATTAATAAATTTCAATTAATATTTTGAACAGGATTGATTTAATAAATCTGTAACTTTTATCTATCTTTATGTAAATGTCACTTGGCATGCAGAAAGTATAATTGGTAATATACACTTGCCTATTAGACAAGACTTGCAAACTTTAATCCTATTCTAAAATAAATTTTTCTCATTACTGTATATTAATTCAATCTTAAAAATTTAAGATAATTTATTACATGTGGTGTTTCATAAATATAGGTCCAAACACAATTTAGTATGCAAGAAAAAAAAATAAGTAGCATCAAAATGTAATAATATTTATGTTATACATTAACAATATCCTAAACTAATATTTTAAATTAAAATAATAGTTATAAGTATTTATAAGTCATTGATTAGAAAAAAGTTTTTAGTATCTCATAAATAGGTCATCTTTCTATCAAGTATCAATAATTAAATGAGAAATTTGTTTTAAAAACTTTTTAAATGTAACAGTTTTAAGTGTTTTAGCAAAACAATGTATAGCATAATTTGGCTTATTTTCATAACTATCAAGAGTAAATAACATGCTAAAAAAGCATGAGACACAATTCATCACTGACCAAGTTTGAAAAGGGGACAAAAATCAGCATGGACGAAATCAGGCCTCTCAAATTGACAAATTGCTGCAAAATTGAAGAGATCTCACAATATAATCAACAATTTTTTGAAATTAGGTGAGAAATATAGATCTAGACATTCACCTGGACAACCATCTAAACTGTCAGTTTGCAAAAACACTCCATTCTCAAGGAAATTACTAACAATGACATTTCTTTGAGTGAACCAGCTAAATATTAATGTCTCAAAACCTACAATTTCAAGAGTTGCAAACAGTAGTTCTTTTCTTATGTATAAGAAGAGAAAAATTAGCACCAACATTAAAGCCTAGCCATAAGGATAAGAGATGGAAATGAGCTAAAAAAGTGATGACCTAGACTAAAAACTGGAAGAGAATTGTATAAAGTGATGAAAAAAATTTAACGTCAATGGCCCTGACAACTGGCACTTCTATTGACATGACTTAAGACATGAAGAGCAACTATTCTCTAAAGGTCAACAAGAAGGAAGATCAGTAATGGTGTGGGCAAGGATTTGGATGGAATGGCAAGACAAATACAAATATTACAATTGTAAATGGGCAAATGAATGTTTTGCAGTATCAAGAAATGTTACAGACTTTTACTACCTGGTGAAAAAATCTGTGGACCATTCTGGATTTACAAATGGGACAATGCCCCAGTGCACAATGCTAATTCAACTTTTGAATGATTTCTAAGTAATGGGGTTCAAGTTATGGACTGACAAGCATGCAATCCTGACTCGCATGTTGGCCAGTCCATGCAAATGGAAAGCATTATACAACTGTAGCAAATTAAAATTTGCTGTACAATCCCCCTTTCTGTCCCCTCTCATACAGGAGACTTTTTTTTTTTACTCTTTCTTTCTGCCCTGTGGGCACTGAGAGGGCCTCTTTTTGCAAGCCCATTATGGGTTTGGCCAGGCCTACAATGGGGCTGCCAGGTGGTGAGGGATGGGCCCAACATATACGAACGAACCACCCCCTGAAAAAATTCCTGGGGATTTTTTGACCTGTTTGGATTCGAACCCAGGTCCCCCAGAGCAGTAGCTGCTTGGCCATCCGGCCGCCATATAGGAGACTAAAGAATAGGAAGAATGTAATTTGGAGACAGGAATTTAGTTGATAAATTAAACTAAACTTCATTATATAATAAATGGGAAAAAATATATGTAATATATTTATTTCCTTTATTAAATTCTAGGGGTTTATTATTAAAACATATGTATTCTCAGGAGTTTATTTGAGATCCTGGTTCTTTTGAGACCAGGGTCTATTGAAGGGTTTATTACCTTCCAATAGGAGACAAGTGAGCAAAATTTGAAAGAAATACCTCAATTATCTGTACACTTTTGACACTATCAAAACTGTTTAGTGACTATATTTATAGACTATAGCTATAACATTTGAAATAATTACTGTTTTAATTAGTTAACCCAATTCAAAATCTTCTGAATCAGTTGTTATAATGTCACTGTCAAAATCAGGATCTTGACTACCATCTTTTGGTTCAAACTCACCATTTCCAATTCAAGTTTTCCTAACTAACCTTTAGCTGGAAAGCTCTTCACTTACAAACTCAATCATGACTTTCTCATACTCAATATTCACCAATATTTATAATTTTATTTACAAAAATGTTCCCATAAACCTTGAAACAGAAAATGATGTTTGACTCCAGACAATTTGAAGAGAGAGTTAAATTTATCTGTTACTCTAAACTATATTATTTTATACTTTGCAGTACTTCAATATGTTTTCCATGCTTTTCAACCCAGGGTTTATTTTTAACAGCACCTTTATTCCTAGAGGTTATTTGAAGACCAGGATTTAGTCGAGGAAGTAGTCCATAAAATTTATGTTCTACAGAACAGACACAAAATTAACTCGTACCTTACAACAATTATGAACGGAAGGACTATGTTATTGCAACAGAAGCTAAAGAATCATGTCCAAGACAAACTTTTCTGGAAAGAAAGATGATCTTGATCTTCAAATGTTATGGGAAATTTATGAAGAGTTAAGCTGACCAAAAGAGCTGGTTAAAATGAACAGCTAGACTTACTGAAAGTGCCTCAAACTGACTCAGATTTAATTTTTAAAAAGATCAAAAACCAATATGAATTAGACAAAGTATCTGAATAAATGGGCTTTTACTTAATCAAACATCCTCCAAAATCCTACAGGTCCAAATTTAGACATTTCCATGTTTTATTGATACTGACATAAAGTGACTGGCAGAGAAATTCTGAATGGTTACTAAATTTTCTAAAAAACGTTTTTGACATTTTTCATTTGAAAAGATTTCTTTAGCGAATATATACTATTTTCTCTCTTCCCCTTACAAAAACTTAATATTGCAGGTGCACATACATTGTAAATTTTCACAAAGTTTTATTTTTCACATTTCAGAAATAAAATTTAAGCTTTTAACTAAAGCTAACAATATTTATAATGAACAAAAGTAGAGTTGAGTTATAAATGAAAAATGCTGATAATTTCTAGTTCTTATACTATCTTATCTTAAACTTCACTGAATATTGGAAATTAACAATGCAATGCAAGCCCATAGGAGAACAATTTTCCCATAATCCTACAAGTTCTCTCAATTAAACTGATGTAGTTGTCAAAAACGTCTTTAAAATTAATATTAATCATTCTGCATATTGCAACAATTCTGTTTTTCCCAAAAATAAAACATCAAAAATTATAGATAGTAATTATATTTAAAAATTGCCATTACTTACCTCTACAATATAAACAATCATCAATAAAAAATTTTACCTGAAATAAAAGAATTTGCTAAAATTTATGTTCAAGAATATTAATTTATTACCTGAAATTCAGCCAAAAATGGTTACATAAAATAGACAAATTTTTTACATTTCAAATAGCATTAATATATAATAACCATACCTTTGGTATATGTTGAATAATATTAGTTGTCACTGTATCAGCAATATCCAATACAAGATACCTAATTAAATGTATAAAAAATTTAGTTCTCTGATTAATTTTTATTGAAGATAAAAATAAATTATATTTAATACATTTCTTAATAAAATAAATATAAATTTTAAAATCATCTATTAATTTTTTTCAAGATAAATACAAAACTAATATACAGTATTCTAAAGAAATTTCTAATTTTATTATATATTAATTAATATTTTTTAAGTTTAAAATCTCAAATTTAATTGCTATAATTCAAAAAAGAATTTTTATAACAAACATAGTGATCCCATTTTTTCTTCTGATGATTCTTCACTGAACTGTATTAACCTGACAATTTTTTTTTTTTTTTTAAATTTATTTCTGAATTTGAAATGTTCTCTAACATTCACTTATATGACAACTCTTTTTATGATAAATTTGAAATTATAAAAGACATCATTCCATTACTAACAATATGCTTTATGTCATCTTAAATTAAAGAAAATAATAGATATTTATTTACCCAAACCAGCTTTTCCAAAGTTTACATCTTTATTATCTAAGTGCTTTCAGGTTCCTAAACCCATCCTCGAGTTGTGTGTGTTTAAATAATAAATATTGATACTATTTGAGTATATATGATATCATACCATATTTACTCAAATGTAAGATGTACTTTTTTCAGGTTTTAGTATCTCTGAAAATTGTGACCTCTACTTGTAAGATGCAGCCTATATGGTCATCACAGTTTTCAATGATATTGTTTATGTGGTTAAGCCATTGAATGACCCTTTAGTGAATAAATGAAGATAGCATGATTCTCAAACCTTTTCAAGAAAATTAGTTAAAAAATTCCTATCAATTTATGAGGATGCTTTGAGAAATCTTTCGGCAAAGACCCCTGGCTTGGCAGTAGTGTGCCTGTTTGGATTTTGTGGGATTGCTGGTTCACATCTTTATGAGTAGTGTTTTTTTCAAATCAATGCAATTTTAACATTAAAAAATTGTAAATTAAATGAGTTAATACATTTTTCTATTGAAAATGTTCATTTTCTAATCCTCAAAAATTTGTTATTTTATAGTTTACAATTTTATTATTCATGCTATATAATTTTTATTTTTACTGTTTGCTTGTTTTATTAGCTATTAAAAGGAATATACTTAAGATATAAGCAATAAAAAAATTAGATAAGAGGCATTGAAAGAAAATTGTCACCTATAATAATTTAATATGATATTGAGAGTTAATTACAACTAATAAATTTTTAGCTTTATTTCATTGTTTAAAATGTCAAATTATTCAAAATATTCTAACATTGACAAATGTAAAAACTTTACATTTATTTTTAATAGATAGCAATTCCAGAATAAAATTTCAGAGAGAAAATGTACTTTTTAATAAAAAAAAATAAATGAAATGTAAAAAACCTATTCAATTCACAAATATTTTATATAAAAATAATTGCATTGATTGTAAAATTTTACTCAGAGATGTAAACAGGGATGCCCATACATTGGGGCACTTGCCCCACCTTTTCATCTCAGTTGTCCTTTTCGAAGAGGACCTTAAATTCCATTTCCAACAACAGAAAATCCATGACGTACAGCATACTCTACAAATATAAAAGAAACTAATGAATGATATTTGTCTATTGTCCCAACCAGAACCTCTTTATGGGAACACTAATTTGACATTAAATCATAGAATTTGAAACTTCTTGCATAATGTATGATGCCCTTTTTACAATCTGCAGGCACCACTGAACACAAACCAATGAGCTAACAATTAATAGTCAGGTACAATGCAGCCAAGCCACAGTGTCTTTCCTGGAAGGTTCTGCAAAGCATACTCTATACTCATAAGTTGCTCAGAATTTTTTAGCTTTGATTTTTTTAAAAACATTTGAGAAGTGCACTTTTCCCTTTTGCTCAATAAAGATTTATACCAAGGCTTATCCACACAAGCAATATCATTGAAAACTGTGATAACCATGTCATGATGTCCACTTGTTAGATTCAATGTATATGTTATAATTAGCAACCTCTAAGGCTAGCATCTTATTTCTCTGTTACTAATTCCATTTCATCATTTTGATCATTTTATTAGATTAATATTCATAATAGTAAATATTTAAGAAGTCACCTCATTCGTCTATTACAGTAACATCATAAGCATTTGAATGAAAATCCCAGAAAAAGTTGTGTAGCACTCAAGAAATGATGCATTTCTGATGCTTCAAATGACACCAAGGACAACTACACACAGAAAGATGCAAACATTGAACCCCAGCAATGATTCAGAAGAGCTTAGCACAGAAAGTGAAGAGGTTTCTGACTGATATCATGGAAGACCATAATATATTACTTACTTTACAATAAATAATGAACAAATTTATGTCAACAAAACTGATTCTGTTGACATAAATTAGTCTCAAGTTGTCTATTTTTCAAAAGAAAAAAAATCCATTGGTATGTAGAAATTAAGATTGTGTCTTAGATTTTATGGCATCTTCTTATATTTGACTAAATATAATATGTCATCATCATATTATTTACATTACTAATACCACCAGATCATTCCTTATGGCCTATGATTGTTACTGATCTTTAGAGAAACCTACAGTTCTACTGTTATAAATAGTCAATTTTAAAATATAAATATTGCACTATGTTATATATTTTTTTATATATATATAATATANCATACAATTGGTTTTCCAGCTCCCAAACTTTAAAGTTTGCAGAAAATCTTGCAAAAAGCTTTCAGATTTGTCCAGATTTAAAATTATTATTATTATTATATTTATATTTTAAAATAATTTTGCTTTATGCTTATTGCAAAATAAATATTAAAATTTGAATATAACAATTTCATAGCCTTCTTATTCCCATTCCTAAAATAACTAAGACTTGCAAAAGTCAAAGTTCTGACATTCCAATAACATTAATTCCTGGCATTCAACAATTCTAAAGCTAACAATCACTGATATAGATCATTAAATTTTGTTTTTGAAACAATAAGAATGCAGTTTAAAAAGAAAGTTTAATATCTTTTTTTTTTACATTAAAATCTGTAAATTGTAAATAATATATGTAATAAAACCATAAATAAGCTGAAGATTATGATAAACTTTACAACAGTATAAATCAATACTGACACACACATATATATTTATGAGAATCTTGATATTTCTAATATGTTAAACAAGAATTCCAAATGAAATATCTAATTGGGTTTATTTTATAGTTTTATTTGATATATTTCTTTTTTATTTTTAATTATCTTCATATTTTCCCCCATTTTTAATTCTGTCCAATACAATTACTAATCTTTCAGCTATTAGTCTTAAAACTGATATAAATAATACATAAAATAGATGTTTTTAAAGAAGTATATAAAATATGCATATTAATCTCTTATAAAAGACATTTACAGTGGAACCTCGGTATATGACCTTAATCCGTTCCTGGTGTTTGGACTTATACCGAATAGGACGTATACCAAACCAACCTTTTCCATAAGAAGTAATGTAAAAATGATTAATCCGTTCTCATGTAAAAAAAAAATGGCTGGCTTTAAACAACTCGCTTTCCTCGCTAGTTTCTGCTTGATTTTTCATGAGATCA